>NW_027490222.1:480396-780396 GCF_050948175.1 Xylocopa sonorina | reverse complement strand
CTATTTCCTAGCATGCAAGTGTCGCATTTTCATTCTTCTGTAGTGAATGCGAGGTATACATGACACTTCGCAATGAATATTATATCTTATCATGAAACATAGAAGAGAGATGCGATATCGCGTTTTAAGAAGCATTAGACCTCTATGGCACCGATGCGGAGAAATCAGCAAACGCTATTTCCTAGCATGGAAGTGTCGCACTTACATTCTTTTGAAGTGAATACGAGGTGTACATGACACTTCGCAATGAATATAATATCTTATCACGAAACATAGAAATGAAATGCGACATCTCGTTTTAAGAAGCATTAGGACTCTATTGCCTCAATGCGGAGATATCTGCAAGGGCTGTTTCCTAGCATGGAAATGTCGGATTTAGATTCTTTTGAAGTGAATTCGAGGTATACATGACACTTCGGAATGAATATTATAACTTATCACGAAATATAGAAATGAGATGCGATATCGCGATCTAAGAAGCATTAGAAATCTATTGCTACGATACGTAGGCATCTGCAAGCGCTATTTCCTAGCAAGCAATAGTCGCATTTACATTCTTTTGAAGTGAATTCGAGGTTTACATGACACTTCGGAATGAATATTATAACATATCACGAAACATAGGAATGAGATGCGATATCGCGATCTAAGAAGCATTAGAACTCTATTGCTACGATACGTAGATATCTGCAAACGCTATTTCCTAGCAAGCAATAGTCGCATTTACATTCTTTTGAAGTGAATTCGAGGTTTACATGACACTTCGGAATGAATATTATAACATATCACGAAACATAGAAATGAGATGCGATATCGCGATTTAAGAAGCATTAGAACTCTATTGCTACGATACGTAGGCATCTGCAAACGCCATGCCCTGGCAAGGAATAGTCGCATTTACATTCTTTTGATGTGAGTACGAGGTATACGTGACACTTTGCAATGAATATTATACCTTATAGTGGAACATAGAAATGAGATGCGATATCGCGATCTAAGAAGCATTAGAACTCTATTGCCTCGACACGTAGACATCTGCAGACCCTATTTCCTAGCATGGAAGTGTCGCATTTTCATTCTTTTGTAGTGAATGCGAGGTATACATGACACTTCGCAATTAATATTATATCTTATCATGAAACATAGAAGAGAGGTGCGATATCGCGTTCTAAGAAGCATTAGAACTCTATTGCTACGATACGTTGGCATCTGCAAACGCTATGCCCTAGCAAGGAATAGTCGCATTTACATTCTTTTGATGTGTATACGAGGTATACATGACACTTCGCAATGAATATTATATCTTATAATGTATCATAGAAATTAGATGCGATATCGCGATCTAAGAAGCATTAGAACTTTATTGCTACGATACGTAGACATCTGCAAACTCTATATCATAGCAAGCAATAGTCGCATTTACATTCTTTTGATGTGAATACGAGGTATACATGACACTTCGCAATGAATATTATATCTTATCATGAAACATAGAAATGAGATGCGATATCGCATTTTAAGAAGCATTAGAACTCTATGGCCTCGATGCGGAGACATCTGCAAACGCTATTTCCTAGCAAGGAAGTGTCGCATTTACATACTTTTGAAGTGAATACGAGGTGTATATGACACCTCGCAATGAATATTATATCTTATCACGAAATATAGGAATGGGATGCGATATCGCGATTTAAGTAGCATTAGAACTCTATTGCTACGATACGTAGACATCTGAATACGCTATTTCCTAGAAAGGAATAGTCGCATTTACATTCTTTTGAAGTGAATACCAGGTATACATGACACTTCGCAAGGAATATTATATCTTATCGCTAAACATAGAAATGAAATGCGACATCTCGTTTTGAGAAGCATTAGGAATCTATTGCCTCAATGCGGAGATATCTGAAGGGCTATTTCCTAGCATGGAAATGTCGCATTTAGATTCTTTTGAAGTGAATTCGAGGTATACATGACACTTCGGAATGAATATTATAACTTATCACGAAACATAGAAATGAGATGCGATATCGCGATTTAAGTAGCATTAGAACCCTATTGCTACGATACGAAGACATCTGCAAACGCTATTTCCTAGCAAGCAATAGTCGCATTTACATTCTTTTGACGCGAATGCGAGGTATACATGACACCTCGCAATGAATATTATATCTTATCATGAAACATAGAAGAGAGATGCGATATCGCGTTGTAAGAAGCATTAAAACTCTATGGCCTCGATGCGAAGACATCTGCAAACACTATTTCCTAGCATGGGAGTGTCGCACTTACATTCCTTTGAAGTGAATACGAGGTATACATGACACTTCGCAATGAATATTATATCTTATCACCAAACATATAAATGAGATGCAATATCGCGATTTATGTAGCATTAAAACTCTATTGCTACGATACGTAGACATCTGCAGACGCTATTTCCTAGCAAGGAAGTGTCGCATTTACACTCGTTTGGAGTGAATACGAGGTACACATGACACTTCGCAATGAATATTATATCTTGTCACGAAACATATAAATGAGGTGTCATTTCGCGATTTAAGTAGCATTAGAACGCTATTGCTACGATACGTAGGCATCTGCAAACGCTATTTCCTAGCAAGCAATAGTCGCATTTACATTCATTTGAAGTGAATTCGAGGTTTACATGACACTTCGGAATGAATATTATAACTTATCACGAAATATAGAAATGAGATGCGATATCGCGATCTAAGAAGCATTAGAACTCTATTGCTACGATACGTAGGCATCTGCAAACGCTATTTCCTAGCAAGCAATAGTCGCATTTACATTCTTTTGAAGTGAATTCGAGGTTTACATGACACTTCGGAATGAATATTATAACATATCACGAAACATAGAAATGAGACGCGATATCGCGATCTAAGAAGCATTAGAACTCTATTGCTACGATACGTAGATATCTGCAAACGCTATTTCCTAGCAAGCAATAGTCGCATTTACATTCTTTTGAAGTGAATTCGAGGTTTACATGACACTTCGGAATGAATATTATAACATATCACGAAACATAGAAATGAGATGCGATATCGCGATTTAAGAAGCATTAGAACTCTATTGCTACGATACGTAGGCATCTGCAAACGCCATGCCCTGGCAAGGAATAGTCGCATTTACATTATTTTGATGTGAGTACGAGGTATACGTGACACTTTGCAATGAATATTATACCTTATAGTGGAACATAGAAATGAGATGCGATATCGCGATCTAAGAAGCATTAGAACTCTATTGCCTCGACCCGTAGACATCTGCAGACCCTATTTCCTAGCATGGAAGTGTCGCATTTTCATTCTTTTGTAGTGAATGCGAGGTGTACATGACACTTCGCAATGAATATTATATCCTATCATGAAACATAGAAGAGAGGTGCGATATCGCGTTTTGAGAAGCATTCGAGCTCTATTGTTACGATACATAGACATCTGCAAACGCTATTTCCTAGCAAGGAAGATTCGCATTTACATTTTTTTGAAGTGAATACGAGGTAATCATGACACTTCGCAATGAACATTATATCTTATCATGAAACATAGAAGTGAGGTGCGATATCACGTTTTAAGAAGAATTAGAACTCTATTGCCTCGACGCGTAGACATCTGCAGACGCTATTTCCTAGCATGGAAGTGTCGCATTTACATTGTTTTGTAGTGAATACGAGGTGTACATCTCACTTCGCAATGAATATTATATCTTATCATGAAACATAGAAATGAGATGCGATATCGCGTTGTAAGAAGCATTAAAACTGTATGGCCTCGACGCGGAGACATCTGGAAACGCTATTTCCTAGCATGCAAGTGTCGCATTTACATTCTTTTGAAGTGAATACGAGATATACATGACACTTCGCAATGAATATTATATCATATCATGAAACATAGGAATGAGTTGCGATATCGCGTTTTGAGAAGCATTAGAACTCCATTACTTCGACGCGTAGATATCTGCAGGTGCTATTTCCTAGCAAGAAAGTGTCGCATTTACATTATTTTGATGTGAATACGAGATATACAAGACGCTTCGCAATGAATATTATATCTTATTGTAAAACATAGGAGTGAGTTGCGGTATCGCGTTTTGAGAATCATTAGAGCTCTATTGCTACGATACGTAGACATATGCAAACAATATTTCCTAGCAAGAAAGAATCGCATTTACATTCTTTTGAAGTGAATACGAGGTATACATGACACTTCGCAATGAATATTATACCTTATCACGATACATAGAAATCAGATGCGATATCGTGATATAAGAAGCACTAGAACTCCATTGCTGCGATACGTAGACATCTGCAAATAATATTTCCCAGCAAGGAAGTGTCGCACTTACATCCTTTTGAAGTGAATACGAGGTGTACATAACACTCCACAATGAATATTGCATCTTATTACGAAACATAGAAATGAAATGCGACATCTCGTTTCAATATGTATTAGTACTATTTTGCTGCGATACGCAGACATCTTCAAACAATATTTCCTAGCAAGAAAGAATCGCATTTACATTCTTGTGAAGTGAAGTCGACGTATACATGACACTTCGCAATGAATATTATATCTTATCATGAACATAGAAGTGAGATGCGATATGGCGTTTTAAGTAGCACTAGTACTCTATTGCTACGATACGTAGACATCTGCAAACGCTATTTCCTAGCATGTAAGTGTAGCATTTACATTCTTTTGAAGTGAATACGAGATATTCATGACACTTCGCAATGAGTATTATATCTTATCATGAAACATAGAAGTGAGATGCGATATCGCGTTTTAAGAAGCATTAGAACTCCATTGCTACGATACGTAGACATCTGCAAACGTAATTTCCTAGAAACGAAGTGTCGCATTTACATTCTCTTGAGAGGAATACGATGTTTACATGACACTTCGCAATGAATTTTATATCTTATGATGAAACATAGAAATGAGATGCGATATGGCGATTCAAGAAGCGTTAGAACTCTATTTCTTCGATACGTAGATATCTGCATACCTTATTTCCTAGCAAGGAAGTGTCGCATTTACATTCTTTTGAAGTGAGTTCGAGGTATCACGTCCGGCGAAACTATTTTCCGTTGCTCCGGAGGCCTTTCGACACGAGCCTATTTTTCGGTAATTCGGTCCGCGGGAACGCGTTAAGACCGGGTCCGACAATTTCGGCTGACGCGACACTAGCGAAAACACTCGCGATAATAAGGGAATGACCCTACCTTTCGACGACTTCTCTCTCGATTTGTACGTAGAAACGGCGTGGAGGATCGTTCGCTGGGATCGTAGCGGATTTCGTTCTGTTGGCTGCTACGGAAATCTCGATCAGTCGCCAGCGAAGACGAGGACGGCGGTGAGAATTCAGCGATGATGCTGAATGTGGCAGAATCGGCGTGATGCGTCGTGGTGTCTGGATCGGAAGCGTCAACGGTCGCTTCGAAAAGCGGCGTCTGGACTGGTGCGAAGGCAGGTCGCTGGTATACGAGGACTCTCGGAACACCCTCCAAATATTCACGCACAAGTTATCGTATGAAATTGTTCCTACTCGCACGTCGCGTTCTTCGCAAACCGGAAGCACGATTCATTCACCAGGTTTTTCTGTACATTCGACTAAGATCTGAAGGATAAGCGGCGGTCTCAACGTCACAAAGCCGATTTCTATACTCCTTCAATTTGATGAGGAGCAACCCCAGTTGTATGGAAGAACCCGTGGAAGAATTCGTAGTTAAATGTAATGTTAAAAGTAGAACTAGTATTGTTAACACTTGATAAAATTAATGGATGTGGAAATAGTAGACTTGGTAAAAGAACTTGTACTTGGATATAGTAAAAGCAAAAATAAAATATATTCTACGTTTAAAGTATACAAAAACTGGAATTATTCTAAGACTAAGGCTAAGTTAAAATGGAAATAGAAATACGATGCCTGAACCCCACATTGAGGTGGCTAACGATCTAGAACTAGAGGTTTCGACTCCTCGGTAGGAGATCTCGAGTCAGAGTGTGTGCTCTGGAGACGCGTCTCTGACCTCGGTTCGCGGGGCGCTACGGTCGCGGAGGCTCGCGGTAGGGAGATCGCGGTCCCGCGAGTGGGGGACTCGCGTCTCGAGGCGGAGTGCGCTAGGTCCAGCGAGTGGGGACTCGCGGCTCGTGGTGGGGCTAGCGGCGCATGCCGCTGGCCGGACGCATCTTACTTAGTGTAACTTAGAACTAGGAATTCTTATATATGCGTCATGATATGGTATGTATGTCCTAGCTTAGAAGTAATATATAGGTTCTAGCAGATCCTGTTCCCGGAATTGGAAAAGACCCCATTCAGGTGATGGGCTGCGGCTACGTCTTCCTGCAGGACGGAATCCTCGGTGCGAGGGAGATAGGGCTGCCCGACCTTGGTGCGGGCGAGACAGGTATACTCGGCGGTGCGAGTGAGGCAGCGGAACTCGGTGTGAGTGAGCGCGTGCAGGTATGCGCGCGCGAACACTTCCAGTTGCTGGTTCTGCAGGCGAGTTTGGCTGGTTGCATGCGTCCAGGGGTTGATGCTGGGGGGTGCGAGGAGGTTCCTTTCTAGGATCCCAGATATCTCTGTATCGAAGCTATAGAGTACTAATGCCCCTTAAAACGCCATATCGCATCTCATTTCTATGTCTCGTGATAAGATATAATATTCATTGCGAAGTGTCATGCATTCCTCGTATTCACTTCAAAAGAATGTAAATGCCACACTCCCTTGCTAGGAAATAGCGTTTGCAGATGTCTACGTATCGTAGCAATAGAGTACTAGTGCCTCTTAAAACGCAATACCGCATTACTCACCTATGTTTCATGATAAGATATAATTTTCATTGCGAAGTGTCATGTTTTCCTCGTATTCACTTCAAAAGAATGTAAATGCGACACTTCCTTCCTAGGAAATAGCGTTTGCAGATGTCTACGTATCGTAGCAATAGATTTCTAGTGCTTCTTAAAACGCGATATCGCATCACACTCCTATGTTTCATGATAAGGTATAATATTCATTGTGGAGTGTTATGTATACCTCGCATTCACTTCAAAAGAATGTAAATGCGACACTTCCTTGCTAGGAAATGGCGTTTGCAGTTGTCTTCGTATTGTAGAAATATAGTTCTGAAACTTCTTAAAACGCGACATGGCATCTCATTTCTAAGTTTCATGATAAGATATAATATTCATTGCGAAGTGTCATGTATGCCTCCTATTCACTTCAAAAGAATGTAAATGCGACACTTCCTTACTAGGAAATAGCGTTTGCAGATGTCTTCGAATCGTAGAAATAGAGTTCTGAGACTTCTTAGAACGCGATACCGCATCTCATTTCCATGTTTCATGATAAGATATAATATTCATTGCGAAGTGTCATGTATGCCTCGTATTCACTTCAGAAGAATGTAAATGCGACACTTCCTTGCTAGGAAATAGCGTCTCCAGATATCTACGTATCGTAGCAATAGAGTTCTAATACTGCGTAAAACGCGATATCGCATCTCACGTCTATGTTTCATGATAAGGTATAATATTCATTGCGAAGTGTCATGTATAACTCCTATTCACTTCAAAAGAATGTAAATGCGACACTTCCTTGCTAGGAAATAGCGTTTGCAGAGGTCTACGTATCGAAGCAATAGTGTTCTAATGCTTCTTAAAACACGATGTCGCATCTCATTTCTATGTTTCATGATAAGATATAATATTCATTGCGAAGTGTCATGTATACCTCGTATTCACTTCAAAAGAATGTAAATGCGACACTTCCTTGCTAGGAAATAGCGTTTGCAGATGTCTACGTAACGTAGAAATCGTGTTCTAATGCTTCATAAAACCCGACATCGCATCACATTTCTATGTTCCATGATAAGACATAATGTCCATTGCGAAATGTGATGTATACCTCGTATTCGCATCAATGGAATGTAAATGCGACACTTCCTTGCTGGGAATTAGCGTTTCCAGATGTCTACATATCGAAACAATAGATTTCTAATGCTTATTAAAACGAGATGTCGCATCTCATTCCTCTGTTTCATGATAAGATATAATATTCATTGCGAAGTGTCATGTATAGCTCGTATTCACTTCAAAAGGATGTAAATGCGACACTTCCTTGCTAGGGAATAGCGTTTGCAGATGTCTACGTATCGTTGCAATAGAGTTCTATCGATTCTTAAAACGCGATATCGAATTTCATTTCGATGTTTAGTGATAAGACATAATATTCATTGCGAAGTGTCATGTATACCTCGTATTCACTTCAAATAAATGTAAATGCGACACTTCCTTACTAGGAAATAGCGACTGCAGATGTCTCCGTATCGAAGCAATAGTGTTCTAATGCCTCTTAAATCGCTATATCGCATCTCATTCCTATGTTTCGTGATAAGGTATAATATTCATTGCGAAGTGTCATGTATACCTCGTATTCACTTCAAAAGAATGTAAATGCGACTATTCCTTTCTAGGGCATAGCGTTTGCAGATGCCTACGTATCGTAGCAATAGAGTTCTAATGCTTCTTAGAACGCGATATCGTATCTCATTTCTATGTTTCGTGATAAGTTATAATATTCATTCCGAAGTGTCATGTACACCTCGTATTCACTACAAAACTATGTAAATGCGACACTTCCATGCTAGGAAATAGCGTCTGCCGATGTGTACGCGTCGAGGCAATAGAGTTCTAATGCTTCTTAAAAACGCGATAATCGCATCTCTCTTCTATGTTTCATGATAAGATATAATATTCATTGCGAAGTGTCATGTATACCGTCGTCTTCTCTTCAAACGAATGTAAATGTGAGACTTCCTTTCTAGGAAATATGCGTATTCAGATGTCTACGTATCGTAGCAAAAGGGTTCTAATGCTACTTAAATCGCGATATCGCATCTCATTTCTATGTTTCGTGATTAGATATAATAATCATTGCGAGTGTCATGTATACCTCGTATTCACATCAAAAGAATGTAAATGCGACTACTGCTTGCTAGGAAATAGCGTTTGCAGATGTCTACGTAGCGTAGCAATAGAGTTCTAATGCTACTTAAATCGCGATATCGCATCTCATTTGTATGTTTCGTGATAAGATATAATATTAATTCCGAAGTGTCATGTATACCTCGAATTCCCTTCAAAAGAATGTAAATGCGACAACTTCCATGCTAGGAAATAACGTTTCGCAGATATCTCCACATCGAGGCAATAGGGTTCCAATGCTCCTTAAGACGCGATAATCGCATCTCACTTATATGTTACATGATAAGATATAATGTTCATTGCGAAGTGTCATGTATGCCTCGTATTCACTTCAATAGAATGTAAATGCGACACTTGCTTGCTAGGAAATAGCGTTTGCAGATGCCTACGTATCGTAGCAATAGAGTTCTAATGCTTCTTAAAACGCGATATCGCATCTCTCTTCTATGTTTCATGATAAGATATAATATTCATTGCGAAGTGTCATGTATACCTCGTGTTCACTCCAAACGAATGTAAATGCGACACTTCCTTGCTAGGAAATAGCGTTTATAGATGCCTGAGTATCGTAGCAATAGGGTTCTAATGCTTCTTATATCGCGATATCGCATCTCATTCCAATGTTTCGTGATAAGATATAATGTTCATTTGGAAGTGTCATGTATACCTCGTATTCACTTCAAAAGAATGTAAGTGCGACACTTCCAAGCTAGGAAAATAGCGTTTGCAGATGTCTCCGCATCGAGGCCATAGAGTTCTATTGCTTCTTAAAATGCGATATCGCTTCTCATCTATATGTTTCGTGATAAGATATAATATTCATTTCGAAGTGTCATGTAATCCTCGTACTCACTTCAAAAGAATGTAAGTGCGACTATTGCTTGCTATGAAATAGAGTTTGCAGATGTCTACGAATCGTAGCAATAAATTTCTAATGCTACTTAAATTGCGATATCGCATCTCATCTATATGTTTCGTGATAAGATATAATATTCATTTCGAAGTGTCATGTAATCCCCCGTATTCACTTCAAAAATATGTAAGTGCGACACTTCCAAGCTAGGAAATAGCGTTTGCAGGTGTCTCCGCATCGAGGCCATGGACTTCCAATGCTTCTTAAAACGCGATATCGCATCCCTCTTCTGTGTTCATGATAAGATATAATATTCATTGCGAAAGTGTCATGTATACCTCGTATTCACTTCAAAAGAATGTAAATGCGACTACTGCTTGCTAGGAAATAGCGTTTGCAGATCTCTACGTATCGTAGCAATAGAGTTCTAATGCTACTTAAATCGCGATATCGCATCACATTTCTATGTTTCATGATAAGACATAATATTCATTGCGAAGTGTCATGTATACCTCGTATTCACCTTACAAGAATGTAAATGCGACACACTAATGCAAGGAAATAGTGTTTGCAGATATCTCCGCATCGAGGCAATGGGGTTCTAATGCTTCTTAAAACGCGATATCGCATATCCCCTTCTAGGTTTCACGATAAGATATAATATTCATTGCGAAGTGTCATGTAATACCTCGTATTCTCTTCAAACGAATGTAAATGCAACACTTCCTTGCTAGGAAATAGCCTATTCAGATGTCTACGTATCGTAGCAATAGAGTTCTAATGCTACTTAAATCGCGATATCGCATCTCATTCTATGCTTGGTGATGAGATATAATATTCACTGCGAAGTGCCATGTATACCTCGTGTTCTCTTCAAAAGAATGTAAATGCGACTACTGATTGTTAGGAAATAGCGTTTGCAGATGTCTACGTATCGTAGCAATAGAGTTCTAATGCTACTTAAATCGCGATATCGCATCTCGTTCCTATGCTTGGTGATGAGATATAATATACATTGCGAAGTGTCATGTACTCCTCGTATTCACTACAAAAGAATGTAAATGCGACACTTCGATGCCAGGAAACAGCGTCTGCAACTGTCTCCGCATCGAGGCCATAGAGTTCTAATGCTTCTTAGAACGCGATATCGCATCTCTCTCCTATGTTTCATGATAAGATATAATATTCATTGCGAAGTGTCATGTATACCTCGTATTCTCTCCAAAACGAATGTAAATGCAACACTTCCTTGCTAGGGAAATAGCTTATTCAGATCTCTACGTATCGTAGCAATAGGGTTCTAATGCTTCTTAGAACGCGATATCGCATCACTCTTCTATGTTTCATGAAAAGATATAATATTCATTGCGAAGTGTAATGTATACCTCGCATTCTCTCCAGACGAATGTAAATGCGACACTTCCTTCCTAGGAAATGGCGTTTTCAGATGTCTACGTATCGTAGCAAGAGTGTCCTAATGCTACTTGAAAACTCGATATCGCATCTCTCTTCTATGTTTCGTGACAAGATATAATGTTCTTTGCGAAGTGTCATGTATACCTCGTATTCACTTCAAAAGAATGTAAATGCGGCTCTACCTTGCTAGGAAATAGCATTTGCAGATGTGTACGTGTCGCAGCAATAGGGTTCTAATGCTTCTTAAAACGCGATATCGCATCTCACTTCTATGTTTCATGATAAGATATAATATTCATTGCGATTTGTCATGTATACCTCGTACTCACATCACAAGAATGTAAATGCGACACTTCCATGCTAGGAAATAGCGTTTGCAGATGTCAAGGTATATTAGCAACAGAGATCTAATGCTTCTCAAAACGCGATATCGCATCTCATTCCTATGTTTCATGATAAGATATAATACACATTGCGAAGTGTCATGTATATCTCGTATTCACTTCAAAAGAATGTAAATGCGACACTTCCATGCTAGGAAATATTGTTTGCAGATGTCTACGTATCACAGCAATAGAGTACTAATGCTTCTTAAAACGCGATATCGCATCTCACTTCTGTGTTTCATGATAAGATATAATATTCATTGCGAGTGTCATGTATACCTCGTACTCACATCACAGGAATGTAAATGCGACACTTCCCTGCTAGGAAATAGCGTTTGCAGATGTCAACGTATCGTAGCAATAGAGTTCTAATGCTTCTTAAAACGCGATATCGCTTCTCATTCCTATGCCTCATGATAAGATATATGATTCGTTGCGAAGTGTTATGTACTCCTCGTCTACACTTCTAATGAATGTAAATGCGACACATCCTTGCTAGGAAATCGCGTTTCCAGATGGCTACGTATCGAAACAATAGAGTTCTAATGCTTCTTATAACGAGATATCGCATCTCATTTCTATGTTTCATGATAAGATATAATATTCATATGCGAAGTGTCATGTACATCTGGATTTCACTTCAGAAGAATGTAAATGCGATACTTCATGCTAGGAAATAGCGTTTGCATATGTCTACGTGTCGTAGCAATAGAGTTCTAATGCTTCTTAAAACGCCATATCGCATCTCACTTCTATGTTTCATGATAAGATATAATATTCAGTGCGAGTGTCATGTATACCTCGTATTCTCCTCAAAAGAATGTAAATGCGATACTCTCCTTGCTAGGAAATATTGTTTGCAGATGTCTACGTATCGTAGCAATAGAGTTCTAATGCTTCTTAAAACGCGGTATCCCATCTCACTTCTATGTTTCATGATAAGATATAATATTCATTGCGATGTGTCATGTATACCTCGTACTCACATCACAAGAATGTAAATGCGACACTTCCATGCTAGGAAAATAGCGTTTGCAGATGTCAAGGTATACTAGCAACAGAGATCTAATGCTTCTCAAAACGCGATATCGCATTTCATTTCTACGTTTCATGATAAGATATAATATTCATTGCGATATGTCATGTATACCTCGTACTCACATCACAAGAATGTAAATGCGACACTTCCCTGCTACGAAATAACGTTTGCAGATGTCTACGCATCGTAGCAATAGAATTTCAGTGCTTCTTAAACCGCGATATCGCATCTCACTCCTATGTTTCGAGATAAAATATAATATTCATTGCAAAGTGTCGTGTATACCTCGTAATCACTTCAAAAGAATGTAAATGCGACACTTCCATGCTAGGAAATTGCTTTTGCAGATGTCTACGTATCGTAGCATTAGAGTTCTAATGCTTCCTAAAGCGCGATATCGCATCTCGCTTCTATGTTTCATGATGAGATATAATATTCAGTGCGAAGTGTCATGTATACCTCGTATTCACTTCAAAAGATTGTAAATGCGACACTCCCTTGCTTGGAAATAGCGTTTCCAGATGACCACGTATCGTAGAATAGAGTTCTAATGCTACTTAAAACGAGATGTCGCATTTCAATTTCTATGTTTCGTGACAAGATATAATATTCATTGTGGAGTGTTATGTATACCTCGTATTCACTTCAAAAGAATGTAAATGCGACACTTCCTTGCCTAGGAAATATTGTTTGCAGATGTCTACGCATCGTAGCAATAGAGTTCTAGCGCTTCTTAAATCGCTATATAGCATCCCACTTCTATGTTTCACGATAAGATATAATATTCATTGCGAAGTGTCAAGTATACCTCGTATTCACTTCAAAAGAATGTAAATGCGACACTTACATGCTAGGAAATAGCGTTTGCATATGTCTACGTGTCGTAGCAATAGAGTTCTAATGCTTCTTAAAACGCCATATCGCATCTCACTTCTATGTTTCATGATAAGATATAATATTCAGTGCGAAGTGTCATGTATACCTCGTATTCTCCTCAAAAGAATGTAAATGCGATACTTCCTTGCTAGGAAATATTGTTTGCAGATGTCTACGTATCGTAGCAATAGAGTTCTAATGCTTCTTAAAACGCGGTATCCCATCTCACTTCTATGTTTCATGATAAGATATAATATTCATTGCGATGTGTCATGTATACCTCGTACTCACATCACAAGAATGTAAATGCGACACTTCCATGCTAGGAAATAGCGTTTGCAGATGTCAAGGTATACTAGCAACAGAGATCTAATGCTTCTCAAAACGCGATATCGCATTTCATTTCTACGTTTCATGATAAGATATAATATTCATTGCGATATGTCATGTATACCTCGTACTCACATCACAAGAATGTAAATGCGACACTTCCCTGCTACGAAATAACGTTTGCAGATGTCTACGCATCGTAGCAATAGAATTTCAGTGCTTCTTAAACCGCGATATCGCATCTCACTCCTATGTTTCGAGATAAAATATAATATTCATTGCAAAGTGTCGTGTATACCTCGTAATCACTTCAAAAGAATGTAAATGCGACACTTCCATGCTAGGAAATTGCTTTTGCAGATGTCTACGTATCGTAGCATTAGAGTTCTAATGCTTCCTAAAGCGCGATATCGCATCTCGCTTCTATGTTTCATGATGAGATATAATATTCAGTGCGAAGTGTCATGTATACCTCGTATTCACTTCAAAAGATTGTAAATGCGACACTCCCTTGCTTGGAAATAGCGTTTCCAGATGACCACGTATCGTAGGAATAGAGTTCTAATGCTACTTAAAACGAGATGTCGCATTTCATTTCTATGTTTCGTGACAAGATATAATATTCATTGTGGAGTGTTATGTATACCTCGTATTCACTTCAAAAGAATGTAAATGCGACACTTCCTTGCTAGGAAATATTGTTTGCAGATGTCTACGCATCGTAGCAATAGAGTTCTAGCGCTTCTTAAATCGCTATATAGCATCCCACTTCTATGTTTCACGATAAGATATAATATTCATTGCGAAGTGTCAAGTATACCTCGTATTCACTTCAAAAGAATGTAAATGCGACACTTACATGCTAGGAAATAGCGTTTGCAGATGTCTACGTATCGTAGCAATAGAGTTCTAATGCTTCTCAAAACGCGATATAGCACCTCATTCCTATGTTTCATGATAAGATATAATATTCAGTGCGAACGGGTCATGTATATCTCGTATTCACTTCAAAAGAATGTAAATGCGACACTTCCATGCTAGGAAATAGCGTTTGCAGATGTCTACGTATCGTAGCATTAAAGTTCTAATGCTTCCTAAAACGAGATTTCGCATCTCATTTCTATGTTTCATGATAAGATATAATATCCATTGCGAAGTGTCATGCATACCTCGTATTCACTTCAAATGAATGTAAATGCGATTCTTCCATGGAAGGAAATAGCGTTTGCAGATATCTACGCATCGTGGCAATAGAGTTCTAATGCTTCTTAAAACGAGATGTCGCATTTCATTTCTATGTTTCGTGACAAGATATAATATTCATTGTGGAGTGTTATGTATACCTCCTATTCACTTCAAAAGTATGTAAATGCGACACTTCCTTGCTAGGAAATATTGTTTGCAGATGTCTACGTATCGTAGCAATAGAGTTCTAATGCTCCTTAAAACGCGATATCGCATCCCACTTCTATGTTTCATGATAAAATATAATATTCAATGCGAAGTGTTATGTATACCTCGTATTCACTTCAAACGAATGTAAATGCGACACTTCCATGCTAGGAAATAACACTTGCAGATGTCTACGCATCGTAGCAATAGAGTTCTAATGCTTCTTAAAATGAGAAGTCGTATTCCATTTCTATGTTTCGTGATAAGATATAATATTCATTGTGGAGTGTTATGTATACCTCGTATTCACTTCAAAGATTGTAAATGCGACACTTCCATGCTAGGAAATAACATTTGCAGATGTCTACGCATCGTAGCAATAGAATTCTAGTGCTTCTTAAATCGCGATATCGCATCTCACATCTATGTTTCGAGATAAGATATAATATTCATTGCGAAGTGTCATGTTTACCTCGTATTAATTTCAAAGAATGTAGATGCGGCATTTCCATGCTAGGAACTAGCGTTTGCAGATGTCTACGTATCGTAGCAATAGAGTTCTAGTGCTTCTTAAATCGCGATATCGCATCTCACATCTATGTTTCGAGATAAGCTATAATATTCATTGCGAAGTGTCATGTATACCTCGTATTAACTTCAAAAGAATGTAAATGCGACACTTCCTTGCTAGGAAATAGCGTTTCCAGATGACCACGTATCGTAAGAATAGAGTTCTAATACTTCTTAAAACGAGATGTCGTATTTCATTCCTATGTTTCGTAATAAGATATAATATTCACTGTGTAATGTTATGTATACCTCGTATTCATTTCTATGGAATGTAAGTGCGACATTTCCTTGCTAGGAAATAGTGTTTGCAGATGTCTACGTATATTAGCAATAGAGTTCTAATGCTTCTCAAAACGCGATATAGCACCTCATTCCTATGTTTCATGATAAGATATAATATTCATTGCGAACGGGTCATGTATATCTCGTATTCACTTCAAAAGAATGTGAATGCGACACTTGCATGCAAGGAAATAGCGTTTGCAGATGTCTACGTATCGTAGCAATAGAGTTCTAATGCTTCTTAAAACGCGATATCGCATCTCATTTCTATGTTCATGATAAGATACAATATTCATTGCGAAGTGTCATGTATACCTCGTGTTCATTTCAATGGAATGTAAATGCGACACTTCCTTCCTATGAAATAGAGTTTGCAGATGTCTACGTATATTAGCAATAGAGTTCTAATGCTTCTCAAAATTCGACATAGTACCTCTTTCCTATGTTTCATGATAAGATATAATATTCATTGCGAAGTGTCATGTATATCTCGTATTCACTTCAAAAGAATGTAAATGTGACACTTCCACGCTAGGAAATAGCGTTTGCAGATGTCTACTTATCGTAGCTATAGAGTTCTAATGCTTCTTAAAATGAGAAGTCGTATTTCATTTCTATGTTTCGCAATAAGATATAAAATTCATTGTGGAATGTTATGTATACCTCGTATTCACTTCAAAAGAATGTAAATTGCGACACATCCTAGCTAGGAAATAACATTTGCAGATGTCTACGCATCGTAGCAATAGAATTCCAGTGCTTCTTAAATCGCGATATCGCATCTCACTTCTATGTTTCGAGATAAGATATAATATTCATTGCGAAGTGTCATGTATACCTCGTATTAACTTCAAAAGAATGTAAATGCGACACTTCCTTGCTAGGCAATAGCGTTTCAGATGACCACGTATCGTAAGAATAGAGTTCTAATGCTTCTTAAAACGCGATATCGCGTCTCACTTCTATGTTTCATGATAAGATATAATATTCATTATGAAGTGTTATGTATACCTCGTATTATCTTCAAAAGAATGTATATGCGGCACTTCCATGCTAGGAAATAGCGTTTGCATATATCTACGTATCGTAGCAATAGAGTTCTAATGCTCCTTAAAACACGATAGCGTATCTCACTTCTATGTTCATGATAAGATATAATATTCATTGCGAAGTGTCATGTATACCTCGTATTCGCTTCAAAAGTATGTAAATGCGGCACTTGCATGCAAGGAAATAGCATTCGCAGGTGTCTGCGTATCGAAGCAATAGGGTTCTAATTCTTCTCAAAACGCGATGCCGCATCTCATTTCTATGTTTCGTGATAAGATATAATATTTAATGCGAAGTGTCATGTATACCTCGTATTCACATCAAAAGAATGTAAATGCGACACTTGCATGCAAGGAAATAGCGTTTGCAGACGTCTACGTATCGTAGCAATATAGTTCTAATGCTCTTAAAACGCGATATCGCATCTCACTTCTATGTTTCATGATAAGATATAATATTCATTACGAAGTGTCATGTATACCTCGTATTCACTTCAAAAGAATGTAATTGCGACACTTCCCGGCTAGGAAGTTGAGTTTGCAGATGTCTACTTATCGAAGCAATAGGGTTCTAATTCTTCTCAAAACGCGATGCCGCATCTCATTTCTATGTTTCGTGATAAGATATAGTATTCATTGTAGAGTGTCATGTATACCTCGTATTCACTTCAAAAGTATGTAAATGCGACACTTCCTTGCTAGGAAATATTGTTTGCAGATGTCTATGTATCGTAGCAATAGAGTTCTAATGCTCCTTAAAACGCGATATCGCATCTCACTTCTATGTTTCATGATAAGATATAATATTCAATGCGAAGTGTTATGTATACCTCGTATTCACATCAAAAGAATGTAAATGCGACACTTCCCGGCTAGGAAATAGCGTTCCAGACGACTACGTATGGATGCAATAGAGTTCTAATACTTCTTAAAACGAGATGTCGCATCACATTTCTATGTTTCATGATAAGATATAATATTCATTGCGAAGTGTCATGTATACCTCGTGTTCACTTCAATGGAATGTAAATGCGACACTTCCTTCCTATGAAATAGAGTTTGCAGACGTCTACGTATATTAGCAATAGAGTTCTAATGCTTCTCAAAACGCGACATAGCACCTCATTCCTATGTTTCATGATAAGATATAATATTCATTGCGATGTGTCATGTATACCTCGTATTCGCTTCAAAAGAATGTAAATGCGGCACTTGCATGCAAGGAAATAGCGTTTGCAGGTGTCTGCGTATCGAAGCAATAGGGTTCTAATTCTTCTCAAAACGCGATGCCGCATCTCATTTCTATGTTTCGTGATAAGATATAATATTCATTGTGGAGTGTTATGTATACCTCGTATTCACTTCAAAAGAATGTAAATGCGACTCTTCCTTGCTAGGAAATATTGTTTGCAGATGTCTACGGATCGTAGCAATAGAGTTCTAATGCTCCTTAAAACGCGATATAGAATCTCACTTCTATGTATCATGATAGGATATAATATTTAATGCGAAGTGTTATGTATACCTCGTATTATCTTCAAAAGAATGTAAATGCGGCACTTCCATGCTAGGAAATAGCGTTTGCAGATGTCTACGTATCGCAGCAATAGAGTTCTAATGCTCCTTAAAACACGATATCGCATCTCACTACTATGTTTCATGATAAGATATAATATTCATTGTGGAGTGTTATGTATACCTCGTATTCACTTCAAAAGAATGTAAATGCGACACTTCCTTGCTAGGAAATATTGTTTGCAGATGTCTACGTATCGTAGCAATAGAGTTCTAATGCTTCTTAAAACGCGATATCGCGTCTCACTTCTATGTTTCATGATAAGATATAATATTCATTGCGAAGTGTCGCGTATACCTCGTATTCACCTCAAAACAATGTAATTGCGACATTTCCCTGCTAGGAAGTGGAGTTTGCAGATATCTACGTATCGTAGCAATAGATTTATTTCTAATGCTCCTTAAAACGCGATATCGCATCTCACTTCTATGTTTCATGATAAGATATAATATTCATTGCGAAGTGTCATGTATACCTCGTATTCGCTTCAAAAGAATGTAAATGCGACACTTGCATGCAAGGAAATAGCGTTTGCAGATGTCTACGTATCGTAGCAATAGAGTTCTAATGCTTCTTAAAACGCGATATCGCATCACATTTCTATGTTTCATGATAATATATACTATTCATTACGAAGTGTCATGTATACATCGTATTCACCTCAAAACAATGTAATTGCGACATTTCCCTGCTAGGAAGTGGAGTTTGCAGATATCTACGTATCGTAGCAATAGATTTCTAATGCTCCTTAAAACGCGATATCGCATCTCACTTCTATGTTTCATGATAAGATATAATATTCATTGCGAAGTGTCATGTATACCTCGTATTCGCTTCAAAAGAATGTAAATGCGACACTTGCATGCAAGGAAATAGCGTTTGCAGATGTCTACGTATCGTAGCAATAGAGTTCTAATGCTTCTTAAAACGCGATATCGCGTCTCACTTCTATGTTTTCATGATAAGATATAATATTCATTACGAAGTGTCATGTATACCTCGTATTCACTTCAAAAGAATGTAATTGCGACACTTCCCGGCTAGGAAGTAGAGTTTGCAGATGTCTACTTATCGAAGCAATAGGGTTCTAATTCTTCTCAAAACGCGATGCCGCATCTCATTTCTATGTTTCGTGATAAGATATAGTATTCATTGTGCAGTGCTATGTATACCTCGTATTCACTTCAAAAGTATGTAAATGCGACAATTCCTTGCTAGGAAATATTGTTTGCAGATGTCTACATATCGTAGCAATAGAGTTCTAATGCTCCTTAAAACGCGATATCGCATCTCACTTCTATGTTTCATGATAAGATATAATATTCAATGCGAAGTGTTATGTATACCTCGTATTCACTTCAAAAGAATGTAAATGCGACACTTCCTTGCTAGGAAATAGCGTTTTCCAGACGACTACGTATGGAAGCAATAGAGTTCTAATACTTCTTAAAACGAGATGTCGCATCTCATTTCTATGTTTCATGATAAGATATAATATTCATTGCGAAGTGTCATGTATACCTCGTGTTCACTTCAATGGAATGTAAATGCGACACTTCCTTCCTATGAAATAGAGTTTGCAGATGTCTACGTATATTAGCAATAGAGTTCTAATGCTTCTCAAAACGCGACATAGCACCTCATTCCTATGTTTCATGATAAGATATAATATTCATTGCGATGTGTCATGTATACCTCGTATTCGCTTCAAAAGAATGTAAATGCGGCACTTGCATGCAAGGAAATAGCGTTTGCAGATATCTACGTATCGTAGCAATAGATTTCTAATGCTCCTTAAAACGCGATATCGCATCTCACTTCTATGTTTCATGATAAGATATAATATTCATTGCGAAGTGTCATGTATACCTCGTATTCGCTTCAAAAGAATGTAAATGCGACACTTGCATGCAAGGAAATAGCGTTTGCAGATGTCTACGTATCGTAGCAATAGAGTTCTAATGCTTCTTAAAACGCGATATCGCATCACATTTCTATGTTTCATGATAATATATACTATTCATTACGAAGTGTCATGTATACCTCGTATTCACCTCAAAAGAATGTAATTGCGACATTTCTCTGCTAGGAAGTGGAGTTTGCAGATATCTACGTATCGTAGCAATAGATTTCTAATGCTCCTTAAAACGCGATATCGCATCTCACTTCTATGTTTCATGATAAGATATAATATTCATTGCGAAGTGTCATGTATACCTCGTATTCGCTTCAAAAGAATGTAAATGCGACACTTGCATGCAAGGAAATAGCGTTTGCAGATGTCTACGTATCGTAGCAATAGAGTTCTAATGCTTCTTAAAACGCGATATCGCGTCTCACTTCTATGTTTCATGATAAGATATAATATTCATTACGAAGTGTCATGTATACCTCGTATTCACTTCAAAAGAATGTAATTGCGACACTTCCCGGCTAGGAAGTAGAGTTTGCAGATGTCTACTTATCGAAGCAATAGGGTTCTAATTCTTCTCAAAACGCGATGCCGCATCTCATTTCTATGTTTCGTGATAAGATATAGTATTCATTGTGCAGTGCTATGTATACCTCGTATTCACTTCAAAAGTATGTAAATGCGACAATTCCTTGCTAGGAAATATTGTTTGCAGATGTCTACATATCGTAGCAATAGAGTTCTAATGCTCCTTAAAACGCGATATCGCATCTCACTTCTATGTTTCATGATAAGATATAATATTCAATGCGAAGTGTTATGTATACCTCGTATTCACTTCAAAAGAATGTAAATGCGACACTTCCTTGCTAGGAAATAGCGTTTCCAGACGACTACGTATGGAAGCAATAGAGTTCTAATACTTCTTAAAACGAGATGTCGCATCTCATTTCTATGTTTCATGATAAGATATAATATTCATTGCGAAGTGTCATGTATACCTCGTGTTCACTTCAATGGAATGTAAATGCGACTCTTCCTTGCTAGGAAATATTGTTTGCAGATGTCTACGGATCGTAGCAATAGAGTTCTAATGCTCCTTAATACGCGATATAGCATCTCACTTCTATGTTTCATGATAAGATATAATATTTTAGGCGAAGTGTTATGTATACCTCGTATTATCTTCAAAAGAATGTAAATGCGACACTTCCTTGCTAGGAAATATTGTTTGCAGATGTCTACGTATCGAAGCAATATAGTTCTAATGCTCCTTTAAACACGATATCGCATCTCACTACTATGTTTCATGATAAGATATAATATTCATTGTGGAGTGTTATGTGTACCTCGTATTCACTTCAAAAGAATGTAAATGCGACACTTCCTTGCTAGGAAATAACGTTTGCAGATGTCTACGTATATTAGCAATAGAGTTCTAATGCTACTCAAAACGCGATATCGCATCTCATTCCTATGCTTCATTAAAAGATAGAATACTCATTGCGAAGTGTCATGTATATCTCGTATTCACTTCAAAAGGATGTAAATGCGAAACTTCAATGCTAGGAAATAGCATTTGCAAATGTCTACGTATCGTAGCAATAGAGTTCTAATGCTTCTCAAAACGCGATAACGCATCTCACTTCTATGTTTCATGATAAGATATAATATTCATTGCGAAGCGTCATGTATACCTCGTATTCACTTCAAAAGAATGTAAAGGCGAAACTTCCATGCTAGGAAGTAGCGTTTGCAGACGTCTACGTAACGTAGCGATAGAGTTCTAATGCTTCTTAAAACGCGATATCGCATCTCACTTCTATGTTTCATGATAAGATATAATATTCATTGCGAAGTGTCATGTATACGTCGATTTCACTTCACAAGAATGTAAATGCTAAGCTTCCATGCTAGGAAATAGCGTTTGCAGATGACTACGTATCGTAGCAATAGACTTCTAATGCATCTCAAAACGCGATATCGCATTTCATTTCTATGTTTCGTAATAAGATGTAATATTCATTGTGGAGTGTTATGTACACCTCGTATTCACTTCAAAAGGATGTAAGTGCGACACTTCCTTGCTGGGAAATATAGTTTGCAGATGTCTACGTATCGTAGCAATGGAGTTCTAGTGCTTCTTATACCACGATATCGCATCTGATATCCATGCTTCGTGATAAGGTGTAATATTCATTGCGAAGTGTCATGAATACCTCGTGTTCACTTGAAAAGAATGTAAATGCGATTCTTTCTTGCTAATAGATATTGTTTGCAGATGTCTACGTATCGTAACAATAGAGCTCTAATGCTTCTCAAAACGCGATATCGCAACTCATTCCTATGTTTCATGATAAGATATAATATTCATTGCGAAGCGTCATGTATATCTCGTATTCACTTCAAAAGAATGTAAATGAGACACTTCCATGCTGGGAAATAGCGTTTGCAGATGTCAACGTATCGCAGCAATTGAGTTCTAATGCTTTTTAAATCGCGATATCGCATCTCATTTCTGTGTTTCATGATAAGATATAATATTCATTGCGAAGTGTCACGTATACTTCGTACTCACTTCTAAAGAATGTAAATGCGACACTTACATGCTAGGAAATAGCGTTTGCAGATGTCTACGTATCGAAGCAATAGAGTTCTAATGCTTCTTAAAACGAGATGTCGCATCCCATTTATATGTTTCATGATAGGATATAGTATCCATTGCGAACTGTCATGTATACCTCGTATTCACTTCAAAAGAATGTAAATGCGACACTTCCATGCTAGGAAATAATGTTTGCAGATGTTAACGTATCGTAGCAATAGAGTTCTAATGCTTCCTAAGACGAGATGTCGCATCTCATTTCTATGCTTCATGATAAGATATAATAGTCATTGTGGAGTGTTATGTATACCTCGTATTCAGTTCAAAAGAATATAAATGCGACACTTTCTTGCTAGGAAATTGCGTTTGCTGATGTCTACGTATCTTAGCAATAGGGTTCTAATGCTTCTTAAAACGAGATGTCGCATTTCACTTCTATGTTTCGTAATAAGATATAATATTCATTGTGGAGTGTTATGTATACCTCGTATTCACTTCAAAAGTATGTAAGTGCGACACTTCCTTGCTAGGTAATATTGTTTACAGATGTCTACATATCGTAGAAATAGAGTTCTAATGCTTCTTAAAACGAGAAGTCGCATTTCATTTCTATGTTTCGTAATAAGATATAATATACATTGTGGAATGTTATGTATACATCGTATTCACTTCAAAAGAATGTAATTGCGACACTTCCATGCTAGGAAATAGCGTTTGCAGATGACTACGTATCGTAGCAATAGACTTCTAATGCATCTCAAAACGCGATATCGCATTTCATTTCTATGTTTCGTAATAAGATGTAATATTCATTGTGGAGTGTTATGTTCACCTCGTATTCACTTCAAAGGGATGTAAGTGCGACACTTCCTTGCTGGGAAATATAGTTTGCAGATGTCAACGTATCGCAGCAATTGAGTTCTAATGCTTCTTAAAACGCAATATCGCGTCTCACTTCTATGTTTCATGATAAGATATAATATTCAATGCGAAGTGTTATGTATACCTCGTATTCACTTCAAAAGAATGTAAATGCGACACTTCCTTGCTAGGAAATAGCGTTTCCAGACGACTACGTATATTAGCAATAGAGTTCTAATGCTTCTCAAAACGCGACATAGCACCTCATTCCTATGTTTCATGATAAGACATAATATTCATTGCGAAGTGTCATGTATACCTCGCATTCACTACAAAAGAATGAAAATGCGACTATTCCTTGCTAGGGCATAGCGTTTGCAGATGCCCACGTATCGTAGCAATAGAGTTCTAATGCTTCTTAGATCGCGATATCGCATCTCATTTTTATGTTTCGTGATAAGTTATAATATTCATTCCGAAGTGTCATGTAAACCACGAATTCATTTCAAAAGAATGTAAATGCGACTATTGCTTGCTAGGAAATAGCGTTTGCAGATGTCTTCGTATCGTAGCAATAGCGTTCTAATGCTACTTAAATCGCAATATGACACCTCATTTATATGTTTCGTGATAAGATATAATATTCATTGCGAAGTGTTATATATACCTCGTATTCTCTCCAAAAGAATGTAAATGCGACACTTCCATGCTAGGAAATAGAGTCTGCAGATGTCTACGCGTCGAGGCAATAAGTTTCTAATGCTTCTTAAAACGCGATATCGCATCTCACCTCTATGTTTCATGATAAGATATAATATTCATTGCGAAGTGTCATGTATACCTCGTATTCACTTCAAAAGGATGTAAATGCGACTATTCCTTGCTAGGAAATAGCGTATTCAGATGTCTACATATCGTAGCAATAGAGTTCTAATGCTACTTAAATCGCCATATCGCATCTCATTTCTATGTTACGTGATAAATTATAATATTCATTCCGAAGTGTCATGTATACCTCGAATTCACTTCAAAAGAATGTAAATGCGACACTTCCAACCTAGGACATTGCGTTTGCAGATGTCCACGTATCGTAGCAATAGAGTTCTAATGCTACTTAAATCGCGATATCGCATCTCATTTCTATGTTTCGTGATAAATTATAATATGCATACCGAAGTGTCATGTATACCTCGAATTCACTTCAAAAGAATGTAAATGCGACACTTCCATACTAGGAAATTGCGTTTGCAGATATCTCCGCATCGAGGCAATAGCGTTCTAATGCTTTTTAAGACGCGATATCGCATGTCACTTTTATGTTACATGATAAGATATAATATTCATGGCGAACTGTCATGTATACCTCGTATTCACTTCAAAAGAATGTAAGTGCAACACTTCTATGCTAGGAAATGGAGTTTGCAGATGTCTCCGCATCGAGGCAATAGCGTTCTAATGCTTTTTAGGACGCGATATAGCATGTCACTTTTATGTTACATGATAAGATATAATATTCATTGCGAACTGTCATGTATACCTCGTATTCACTTCAAAAGAATGTAAGTGCAACACTTCTATGCTAGGAAACGGAGTTTGCAGATGTCTCCGCATCGATGCCATAGAGTTCTAATGCTACTTAAATCGCGATATCGCATCACATTTGTATGTTTCATGATAAGATATAATATTCATTGCGAAGTGTTATGTATACCTCGTATTCACTTCAAAAGAATGTAAATGCGACTACTGCTTGCTAGGAAATAGCGTTTGCCGATGTCTACGTATCGTAGCAATAGTGTTCTAATGCTACTTAAATCGCGATATCGCATCTCATTTGTATGTTTCATGACAAGATATAATATTCATTGCGAAGTGTTATGTATACATCGATTTCACTTCGAAAGAATCTAAATGCGACATTTCCATGCTAGGTTATAGCCCTTGCAGATATCTCCGCATTGAGGCAATAGAGTCCTAATGCTTCTTAAAACGAGATGTCGCATTTCATTTCTATGTTTTGTGATAAGATATAATATTCATTGCGAAGAGTCATGCATAGCTCCTATTCACTCCAAACGAATGTAAATGCGACACTTCCTTGCTAGGAAATAGCGTCTTCAGATGTCTACGCATCGAGGCGATAGAGTTCTAGTACTTCTTAAAACGCGATAAAGCATCTCAGTTTTATGTTTCTTGATAAGATATAATATTCATTGCGAAGTGTCATGTATACATCGTATTCACTTCAAAAGAATGTAAGTGCGACACTTCCATGCTAGGAAATAGCGTTTGCAGATGTCTCCGCATCGAGGCCATAGAGTTCTAATGCTTCTTAAAACGCGATACCGCATCTCTCTTCTATGATTCATGATAAGATATAATATTCATTGCGAAGTGTCATGTATACCTCGCATTCACTACAAAAGAATGAAAATGCGACACTTCCATGCTAGGAAATAGTGTCTGCAGATGTCTACGCGTCGAGGCAATAGAGTTCTAATGCTTCTTAGATCGCGAAATCGCATCTCATTTCTATGTTCCATTATAAGATATAATATTCATTGCGAAGTGTCATGTATACCTCGTATCCACATCAAAAGAATGTAAATGCGACTATTCCTTGCTAGGGCATAGCATTTGCAGATGCCTACGTAGCGTAGCAATAGGGTTCTAATGCTTCTTAGATCGCGACATCGCATCTCATTTCTATGTTTCTTGATATGTCATAATATTCATTCCGAAGTGTCATGTAAACCCCGAATTCACTTCAAAAGGATGTAAATGCGGCTTTTGCTTGCTAGGAAATAGCGTTTGCAGATGCCTACGTATCGTAGCAATAGAGATCTAATGCTTCTTGGATCGCGATATCGCATCTCATTTCTATGTTTCGTGATAAGTTATATTATTCATTCCAAAGTGTCATGTATACCTCGAATTCACTTCAAAAGAATGTAAGTGCGACACTTCCATGCTAGGAAATAGCGTTTGCTGATGACTCCGCAACAATGCCATAGAGTTCTAATGCTTCTTAAAACGCGATATCGCATCTCGTTTCTATGTTTCGCGATAAGATATAATATTCATTGCGAAGTGTCACGTACACCTCCTATTCACTTCAAAAGAATGTAAATGCGACACTTCCTTGCTAGGAAATTGCGTTTGCAGAGGTCTACCTATCGTAGCAGTAGAGTTCTAACGTTTCTTAAAACGCCATATCGCATCTCGTTTCTATGTTTCATGATGAGATATAATATTCATTGCGAAGTTTCACTTATACCTCGTATTCACTTCAAATGAATGTAAATGCGACTATTCCGTGCTAGGAAATAGCGTTTGCAGATGTCTACGTATCGTAGCAATAGAGTTCTAATGCTACTTAAATCGCGATATCGCATCACATTTCTATGTATCGTGATAAGTTATAATATTCATTCCGAAGTGTCATGTATACCTCGAATTCACTTCAAAAGAATCTAAATGCGACATTTCCATGCTAGGAAATAGCCCTTGCAGATATCTCCGCATTGAGGCAATAGAGTCCTAATGCTTTCTAAAACGAGATGTCGCATTTGATTTCTATGTTTCGTGATAAGATATAATATTCATTGCGAAGTGTCATGTATACTTCGCATTCACTCCAAACGAATGTAAATGCGACACTTCCGTGCTAGGAGATAGCGTATTCGGATGTCCACGTATCGTAGCATTAGAGCTCTAATGCTTCATAGATCGCGATATCGCATCTCATTTCTACGTTTCGTGATAAGATATAATATTCATTCCGAAGTGTCATGTATACCTCGAATTCACTTCAAAAGAATGTAAGTGCGACACTTCCATGCTAGGAAATAGCGTTTGCTGATGTCTCCGCATCGATGCCAGAGAGTTCTAATGCTTCTTAAAACGCGATATCGAATCTCTCTTCTATGTTTCATGATAAGATATAATATTCATTGCGAAGTGTCATGTATACCTCGCAGTCACTACAAAAGTTTGAAAATGCGACACTTTCATGCTAGGAAATAGCGTCTGCAGATATCTCCGCATTGAGGCAATAGAGTCCTAATGCTTCTTAAAACGAGATGTCGCATTTCATTTCTATGTTTCGTGATAAGATATAATATTCATTGCGAAGTGTCATGAATACCTCGCATTCACTCCAAACGAATGTAAATGCGACACTTCCTTGCTAGGAAATAGCGTATTCGGATGTCCACGTATCGTAGCATTAGAGCTCTAATGCTTCATAGATCGCGATATCGCATCTCATATCTATGATTCGTGATAAGTTAGAATATTCATTCCGAAGTGTCATGCATACCTCGAATTCACTTCAAAAGAATGTAAGTGCAACTATTCCTTGCTAGGAAATAGCGTCTGCAGATATCTACGCGTCGAGGCAATATAGTTCTAATGCTTCTTAGATCGCGATATCGCATCCCAATTACATGTTTCGTGATAAGATATAATATTCATTGCGAAATGTCATGTATACCTCGTATTCACTTCAAAGAATGTAAGTGCGACACTTCCTTGCTAGGAAATAGCGTTTGCAGATGTCTCCGCATCGAGGCCGTAGAGTTCTAATGCTTCTTAAAACGCGATATCGAATCTCTCTTCTATGTTTCATGATAAGATATAATATTCATTGCGAAGTGTCATGTATACCTCGCATTCACTACAAAAGAATGTAAATGCGATACTTCCATGCTAGGAAATAGCGTCTGCAGATGTCCACGCGTCGAGGCAATTGAGTTCTAATGCTTCTTAGATCGCGATATCGCATCTCATTTCTATGTTTCATTATAAGATATAATATACATTGCGAAGTGTCATGTATACCTCGTATTCACATCAAAAGAATGTAAAAGCGACTATCACTTGCTAGGGCATAGCGATTGCAGATGCCTACGTATCGTAGCAATAGATTTCTAATGCTACATAAATCGCGATTTCGAATCTTATTTCTATGTTTCGTGATAAGATATAATATTCATTGCGAAGTGTCACGTATACCTCGTATTCACTTCAAAAGAATGTAAGTCCGACTATTCCTTGCTAGGAAATGGCGTTTGCAGATGTCTACGTATCGTAGCAATAGAGTTCTAATGCTTCTCAAAACGCGATATCACATCTCATTCCTATGTTTCCTGATAAGATATAATATTCATTGCGAAGTGTAATGTACACCTCGTATTCACTTCAAAAGAATGTAAATGCCACACCTCCATGCTAGGAAATAGCGTCTGCAGATATCTACGCGTCGAGGCAATAGAGTTCTAATTCTTCTTTAAACGCGATATCGCATCTCACTTCTATGTTTCATGATAAGATATAATATTCATTGCGAAGTGTCATGTATACATCGTATTCACTTCAAGAGAATGTAAATGCGACTATTCCTTGCTAGGAAATAGCGGTTGCAGATGTCTACGTATCGTAGCAATAGAGTTCTAATGCTTCTCAAAACGCGATATCGCATCTCATTTCTATGCTTCATGATAAGACATAATATTCATTGCGAGGTGTCATGTATACATCGTATTCACTCCAAACGAATGTAAATGCGACACTTCCTTGCTAGGAAATAGCGTATTCAGATGTCTACGTATCGTAGCAATAGAGTTCTAATGCTACTTAAATCGCGATATCGCATCTCATTTATATGATTCGTGATAAGATATAATATTCATTGCGAATTGTCATGTATACCTCGTATTCACTTGAAAAGATTGTTAGTGCGACACTTCCATGCTAGGAAATAGCGTTTGTAGATGTCTCCGCATCGAGGCCATAGATTTCTAATGCTTCTTAGAACGCGATATCTCATCCCTCTTCTATGTTTCATGATATGATATAATAATCATTGCGAAGTGTCATGTGTACCTCGTATTCTCTCCAAACGAATGTAAATGCGACACTTCCTTGCTGGGAAATAGCGTCTGCACATGTCCAGGCATCGAGGCAATAGAGTTCTAATGCTTTTTAGATCGCGATATCGCATCTCACTCCTATGTTTCATGATAGGATATAATATTCATTGCGAAGTGTCATGTATACCCCGTATTCACTTCAAAAGAATGTAAGTGCGACACTTCCATGCTAGGAAATAGCGACTGCAGATGTCTACACGTAGAGGCAATAGAGTTCTAATGCTTCTTAAAACGCGATGTAGCATCACATTTCTATGTTTCCTGGTAAGATATAATATTCATTGCGTAGTGTCATGTATACCTCGTATTCACTTCAAAAGAATGTAAGTGCGACACTTCCATGCTAGGAAATAGCGTTTGCAGATGTCTACGTACCGTAGCAATAGAACTCTAATGCTTCTCAAAACGCTATATCGCATCTCATTTCTATGCTTCATGATAAGGCATAATATTCATGGGGAAGTGTCATGTATATCTCGTATTCACTCCAAACGAATGTAAATGCGACACTTCCTTGCTAGGAAATAGCGCATTCAGATGCCTACGTATCGTGGCAATAGAGTTCTAATGCTACTTAAACCGCGATTTCGCATCTCATTTCTATGTTTCGTGATAAGATATAACATTCACTGTGGAGTGATATGTATACCTCGTATTCACTTGAAACGAATGTAAATGTGACACTTCCTTGCTGGGAAATAGCGTTCGCAGATGTCTACGTATCGTAGCAGTAGAGTCCTAATGCGCCTTGAAACGAGATATCGCATTTCATTCCTATGTTTCGTGAAAAGATGTAATATTCATTGCGAAGTGTCATGTATACCTCCTATTCACTCCAGACGAATGTAAATGCGACACTTCCATGCTACAAAATAGCGTTTGCAGATATCTCCGCATCGAGGCAATAGGGTTCTAATGCTTCTTAAGACGCGATATCGCATCTCACTTTTATGTTACATGATAAGATATAGTGTTCATTGCGATGTGACATGTATACCTCGTATTCACATCAAAAGAATGTAAATGCGACTATTCCTTGCTAGGAAATAGCGTTTGCAGATGTCTCCGCATCGAGGACATAGGGTTCTAAAGCTTCTTAAAAACGCGATATCGCATCTCTCTTCTATGTTTCATGATAAGATATAATATTCATTGCGAAGTGTCATTTATACCCCGTATTCACTTCAAAAGAATGTAAGTGCGACACTTCCATGCTAGGAAATAGCGACTACAGATGTCTACACGTAGAGGCAATAGAGTTCTAATGCTTCTTAAAACGCGATGTAGCATCACATTTCTATGTTTCCTGGTAAGATATAATATTCATTGCGTAGTGTCATGTATACCTCGTATTCACTTCAAGAGAATGTAAGTGCGACACTTCCATGCTAGGAAAAAGCGTTTGCAGATGTCTACGTACCGTAGCAATAGAATTCTAATGCTTCTCAAAACGCGATATCGCATCTCATTTCTATGCTTCATGATAAGGCATAATATTCATGGGGAAGTGTCATGTATACCTCGTATTCACTCCAAACGAATGTAAATGCGACTATTCCTTGCTAGGAACTAGCGTTTGCAGACGTCTACGTATCGTAGCAACAGAATTCTAATGCTTCTCAGAACGCGATATCGCATCTCATTTCTATGCTTCATGTTAAGATATAATATTCATTGCGAAGTGTCATGTGTACCTCGTATTCACTCCATACGAATGTAAATGCGACACTTCCAGCCTAGGCAATAGCGTATTCAAATGTCTACGTATCGTAGCAATAGAGTTCTAATGCTACTTAAATCGCGATATCGCATCTCATTTCCATGTTTCGTGATAAGATATAATATTCATTCCGAAGTGTCATGTATACCTCTAATTCACTACAAAAGAATCTAAATGCGACATTTCCATGCTAGGAAATAGCCTTTGCAGATATCTCCGCATCGAGGCAATAGGGTACTAATGCTTCCTAAGACGCGATATCGTATCTCACATTTATGTTTCGTGATAAGATATAATATTCATTGCGTAGTGTCATGTATACCTCGTATTCACTTCAAAAGAATGTAAGTGCGACACTTCCATGCTAGGAAATAGCGTTTGCAGATGTCTACGTACCGTAGCAATAGAATTCTAATGCTTCTCAAAACGCGATATCGCATCTCATTTCTATGCTTCATGATAAGGCATAATATTCATGGGGAAGTGTCATGTATATCTCGTATTCACTCCAAACGAATGTAAATGCGACACTTCCTTGCTAGGAAATAGCGTATTCAGATGTCTACGTATCGTGGCAATAGAGTTCTAATGCTACTAAAATCGCGATATCGAATCTCATTTCTATGTTTCGTGATAAGATTTAATATTCTTTGCGAAGTGTCATGTATACCTCGTATTCACTTCAAAAGAATGTAAATGCGACTATTCCTTGCTAGGAACTAGCGTTTGCAGATGTCTAGGTATCGAAGCAATAGAGTTCTAATGCTTCTTATAACGAGATATCGCATCTCAGTTCTATGTTTAATGATAAGATATAACATTCATTGCGAAGTGTTATGTATTCCTCGTCTACACTTCAATTGAATGTAAATGCGACACATCCTTGCTGGTAAATAGCGTTCGCAGACGTCTACGTATCGTAGGAATAGAGTTCTAAGGCTTCTTAAACCGCGATATCGCATCTCATTTCTATGTTTCATGATAAGATATAGTATTCATTGCGAAGTGTCATGTATTCTCGTCTACACTTCAAACGAGTGTAAATGCGACACTTCCCTCCTAGGAAATAGCGTTGGCAGATGTCTACGTATCGAAGCATTAGGGTTCTAATGCTTCTTAGAACGAGATGTCGCATCTCATTTCTATGTTTCATGTTAAGATATAATATTCTTTGCGAAGTATATCTCGCGTACACTTCAAATGAATGTAAATCCGACACTTCCTTGCTAGGAAATAGCGTTTGCAGATGTCTATGTATCGAAGAAGTAGAGTTCTAATCCTTCTTAAAACGCGATATCGCATCTCATTTCTATTTTTCATGATAACATATATTATTCATTGCGTTATGTTATGTGTACCTCCTCTACACTTCAAATGAATGTAAATGCGATACTTCCTTGCTAGGAAATGGCCTTTCCAGATGTCTACGTATCGAAGCAATGGAGTTCTTGTGCTCCTTAAAACGCGATATCGCATCTCATTTCTATGTTTCATGATGAGATGTAATATTCAAAGCAACACGTTACGTTTATCTTGTCTACACTTCAAATGAATGTAAATCCCACGCTTCCTTGCTACGGAATATAGCTTGCTGATGTCTACGTGTCGGGGCAATAGAGTTGTGATGCTTGGTTAAACGCGATTTCGCAGATGATTTCTGTGAAAAATGACAAGATGTATTTGTATGTATCGCGTTCCGTATATCTCGACAACACTTCAAAGTAATGTAAATCTCACAGTTCCCTGCTACGAAATAGAGCTTCTAGATGACCAGATATCCAGGCATTAGAGTTCTAATGCTACATAAAGTGCGATATCGCATTTGATATCAACAGTTCGAAGTATGTAAGTAGATAAGAATGCTCTACACATCTCGTTATGCTTGTCTGCATATACACGTCAAAAGACTGTGATTTCTACACTTCCTTGCAAGGTAATTGCGTTCTTATATGTCTACTTTTCGAAGCAATAGAGTTCTATTGCTTCATTCAACATGATGTCGCAAGTCATTTCAATGATTCATGGTAAATTGCAATGTTCTATGCAATATGTTACATTTGTCTGCATCTAGACCTTAGAAAGATGTGAATCCTATACTTACTTGCAACAGAATATCGTTTCCAGAAATCTACGTGTCCAATAAGACATTTCTAATACTTCATGCAGCGCGATGACGCATCTCATTTACACGTTTCAAAGCAAAGAATCTGTAATCATATATCCATAACATTATGCTTAACTGTTAGAGGTCTTCAATAAAATGTGAACTATATAATTCCATGCAACGGCATGGCGCTCCGTAGTGTCTGTCTGTTAAAGCAATCGAGCTAGAATTCTCCATGCAATGCGCTGGCGCATCCCATTTCATCGTTTCAAAGTAAGAATGCTGTAATCTCTTATGCATAGCTCTATGCTTATCTGCTTTAAAACTTCATAAGAATGTAAATTCTACAGCTCCATGCAACAGGATTGCCCTTCGTAGTGTCTACATGTCGAGACAATCGAGTACTAATGCATCATACAATGCCATGACTCATCTCATTTCAACGTTTCGAATTAAGTACGCTGTAATCTTCTATGAAAAGCATTATAATAGGGCTACGGGAAACTACGCAACAGGTCGCAAATTATCGGATATCATAACTCGCTTCACGATATAAGATACAATATACAATATGCGACACAAGAAATGGGACGCTTAAGCGAATAAGCTCTCACGTTATCTTCTTCAGGTTCCTTGAATTCGCTGGTGGTCCTCGTGTCTCCTGCATCCTCCTTGGGGCTCCTTGGTGGAGTGGGCTGTAGGCTTCGGTATTGCTCGAGTCCATCGATCAGTGGATTTCGGCGATTTCCTCTTCTCGCCCCCTTGGGTGTCCCTGAGGGGATCCTCCTGATCATTTAAATTGCGTAGCGCCTCGCGCGCCGCGCTCCCATGGCCCACCTGCAGGGCCACTGGACTTTTGACTTCTCTTTAGGTGGTTAAGGATGGTTGAGGACCTTCTCACATCCCAGAGCATTATAAAGCACAAAAGCAGATAAGCTTAATGCGATGATTAGAGCTTCACAACCTTCTAACTTACTTTGAACTGTTTATATGAAATGCAATATTGAGGTGCATGAAGCATGACAAATTAAATGCTTCGGCACCTGGACATCTAGAAACGCTATCCCCGGGCAAGAAAGTATAGGGTTCACACTCAATTCATATGCAGAAGCAGATAAACATAACGCGATGCGATGAATATTACATCTTATCATGAAATATAGAAGTGAGATGCGCAGCCGCGTTTTACGAAGCATTAGAACTCTATTGCTTCTAAACCTTCAGATATAGAAACGATATTCCGTAGCAAGGAAGTGATCCATTTACATTCATTTGAAGTGTAGAGGAGATATACATAACGCGTTGCATTGAAATTACATCTTATCATGTGACTTAGAATTGATATGCGATATCACGTTTTATAAAGAGATAGAAATCTATTGCTTCGATGCGTAGACATCTAGAAACGCAATTTCCTAGCCAAGAAGTGTGGCATTTGCATTCTTTTGAAGTGTAGACGAGGTATACATAACACATCGCAATGAATATTATATCTTATCATGAAACATACATGAGATGCGATATCGCGGTCTAGGAAGCATTAGAACTCCATGCTTCGATACGTAGACATCAGGAAACGCTATTTCCTAGCAAGGAAGCGTGGCGTTTGCAATGTATAGATGTGTAGTCGAGGTATACATAACACTTCCCAATGAATATTATAGCTTATCTTGAAACCCAGAAATGAGATGCGATATCGCATTTTAAGCAGCATTAGAACCCTATTGCTTGGATACACAGACATCTAGAAACGCTATTTCCTAGCAAGGAAGTGTGGTATTTGCAATCTTTGGAAGTGTAGTCGAGGTATACATAATACTTCGCAATGAATATTATAACTTATCTTGAAACCCAGAAATGAGATGCGATATCGCGTTTTAAGAACCATTTGAACTCTATTTCTTCGATTCGTAGACATATAGAAACGCTATCTCTTAGAAAGGAAGTGTGTCATTTACATTCCTTTGAAGTGCAGACGAGGTACACATAACATTTCGCAATGAATATTGTAGCTTATCGTGAAACATAGAAATGAGATGCGATATTGCGTTTTAGAAGCATTAGAAGTCTAATGCTTCGATACGTAGATATCTGGAAACGCATTTTCCTAGCAGGGAAGTGTGGAGTTTTCATTCTTTTGTAGTGTAGAAGAGGTATACACATCACTTATCACCGAATATTATATCATAGCATGAAACATAGAAATGAGATGCGATATCCCGTCTAAGAAGCATTAGAACTCTAATGCTTCTATACGTGGACATCTGGAAACGCTATTTCCTAAGAAGGAAGTGTCGCATTTACATTCCTTCGAAGCGTAGACGAGGTATTCATTACACTTCCCAATGAATATTATATCTTATCATGAAGCATAGAAATGAGATGCGATATCGTGTTTTAAGAAGCATTGGAGCTCTATTGCTTCGATAAGCAGACATCTGGAAACGCATTTGCTATGAAACATGAGTGGCATGAACATTCGTTTGAAGCGTAGGCGAGGTATACATAACACTTCGCAATAAATATTATAACTTATAATGAAACATAGAACTGAGATGTGATATCGCGATTTAAGAAGCATTAGAAGTCTATTGCTTCGATACCTACACATCTGAGAACGCATTTCCTAGTGAGGAAGTGTAGTATTTACATTCTATTAAAGTGTAGACGAGGTATACATAACACATCGCAATGTATATTATATCTTATCATGAAACATAGAACTGTGGTGCGATACCTCGTTTTGAGAAGCATTACAACTCTATTGCTTCTACTTGTAGACAGCTGGAAACGCATTTCCTAGCAAGGAAGTGTGGCATTTACATTCTGCTGAAGTGTAGACGAGGTATACTTAACACTTCGCATTGAATATTATATCTTATCATGAAACACAGAAATGAGATGCAATATCGCGTTTTATGAAGCATTAGCATGCCATTGCTTCGATACGTGGACAACAGGAAACGCATTTCCTAGGAGGGAAGTGTGCAATTTACATTCTTTTGAAGTGTACACGACGTATACATAACACCTCGTAATGAATATTATATCTTATCATGAAACACAGAATTGAGATGCGATATCGCGATTTAAGTAGCATTAGAAATCTATTGCTACGATACGTAGACATCTGAATACGCTATTTCCTAGCAAGGAAATGTCGCATTTACATTCGTTTGGAGTGAATACGAGGTATACATGACACTTCGCAATGAATATTATATCTTATCATGAAACATAGAAGTGAGGTGCGATATCGCGTTTTAAGAAGCATTAGAAATCTATAGCCTCGATGCGGAGGCATCTGCAAACGCTATTCCCTAGCATGGAAGTGTCGCACTTACATTCTTTTGAAGTGAATACGAGGAGTACATGACACTTCGCAATGAATATTATATCTTATCACGAAACATATAAATGAGATGCGATATCGCGATTTAAGTAGCATTAGAACTGCATTGCTACGATACGTAGCCATCTGGAAACGTCATTTCCTTGCAAGCAATAGTCACATTTACATTCTTTTGAAGTGAATACGAGGTATGCATGACACTTCGCAATGAATATTATATCTTATCGCGAAACATAGAAATGAGATGCGATATTGCGATCTAAAAAGCATTAGAATTCTATTGCTACGATATGTAGGCATCTGCAGACGTTATTTCCTAGCAAGGAATAGTCGCATTTACATTCTTTTGAAGTGAATACGAGGTATTCATGACACCTCGCAATGAATATTATATCTTATCACGAAACATATAAATGAGATGCGATATCGCGATTTAAGTAGCTTAAAACACTATTGCTACGATACGTAGACATCAGAAGACGCTATTTCCTAGCAAGGAAGTGGCGCATTTACATTCGTTTGGAGAGAATACGAGGAATACATGACACTCGCAATGAATATTATATCTTATCATGAAACATAGAAGAGAGACGCGATATCGCGTTTTATGAAGCATAAGAACTCTATGGCCTCGATGCGGAGACATCTGCAAACGCTATTTCCTAGCATGGCATTGTCGCACTTACATTCTTTTGAAGTGAATACGAGGTATACATGACACTTCACAATGAATATTATATCTCGTCACGAAACATATAAATGAGTTGCGATATCGCGATTTAAGTAGCATTAGAACTCTATTGCTACGATACGTAGACATCTGCAAACGCTATTTCCCTGCTAGGAAGTGTCGCATTTACATTGGTTTAGGGTGAATAGGAGGTATACACGACACTCCGCAATGAATATTATATCTTATCACGAAACATATAAATGAGATGCGTCATCTCGTTTTAAGAAGCACTAGAACTCTATTGCTACTATACGTAGACATCTGCAGACGCTATTTCCTAGCATGGAAGTGTCGCGTTTACATTCTTTTGAAGTGAATACGAGGTATACATGACACTTCGCAATGAATATTATACCTTGTCACGAAACATAGTAATGAAATGCGACATCTCGTTTTAAGAAGCATTAGAACTCTATTTTTGCGATACGTAGACATCTGCAAACGCTATTTCCTTGCATGGAAGAGTCGCACTTACATTCATTTGAAGTGAATACGAGGTATACATGACACTTCGCAATGAATATTATATCTCATCATGAAACATAGAAGCGAGATGCGATATCGCGTTTTAGGAAGCATTAGAACACTAATGCTACGATACGTAGACATCTGCAAAAGCTATTTCCTAGCATAGAAGTGTCGCATTTACATCCTCTTGAAGTGAATACAAGATATACATGACACTTCGCAATGAATATTATATCTGATTACGATACATAGGAATGAAATACGTTTTAAGAAGTATTAGTACTCTATTCTTACGATACGTGGTCATCTGGAAACGCTATTTCCTAGCAAGGAAGTATCGCATTTACATTCTTTTCAAGTGAATACGAGGTATACATGACACTTCGCAATGAATATTATATCTTATCATGAAAGATAGAAGTGAGATGCGATATCGCGATTTAAGAAGCACTAGAACTATATTGCTACGATGCGTAGACATCTGCAAACGCTACTTCCTAGCATGTAAGTGTCGCATTTACGTTATTTTGAAGTGAATACGAGGTATACATAACACTCCATAATGAATATTATATCTTATCATGAAACATAGCAGTGAGATGCGATATCGCGTTTTAAGAAGCATTAGAACTCTATTGCCTCGACACGTAGACATCTGCAGACGCTATTTCCTAGCATGTAAGTGTCGCATTTACGTTCTTTTGAAGTGAATACGAGGTATACATAACACTCCATAATGAATATTATACCTTATCATGAAACATAGCAGTGAGATGCGATATCGCGTCTTAAGAAGCATTAGAACACTATTGCTACGATACGTAGACATCTGCAAACAATATTTCCTAGCAACGAAGTGTCGCATTTACATTCTTTTGAAGTGAATACGAGGTATACATAACACTCCAAAATGAATATTATATCTTATCACGAATCATAGAAATGAAATGCGACATCTCGTTTTAAGAAGCATTAGAACTCTATTGCTACGATACGTAGACATCTGCAAACGCTATTTCCTAGCATGGAAGGGTCGCGTTTACAATCTTTTGAAGTGAATACGAGGTATACATAACACTCCATAATGAATATTATATCTTATCATGAAACATAGCAGTGAGATGCGATATCGCGTTTTAAGAAGCATTAGAACTCTATTGCTACGATACGTAGATATCTGCAAACGCTAGTTCCTAGCATGGAAATGCCGCATTTACATTCTTTTGAAGTCAATACGAGGTATACATGGCACTTCGCAATGAATATTATGTCTTATCTCGAAACATAGAAGTGAGATGCGATAACGCGATTTAAGAAGCATTAGAACTCTATTGCCTCGACGCGTAGACATCTGCAGACGCTATTTCCTAGCATGGAAGTGCCGCATTTACATTCTTTTGAAGTGAATACGAGGTGTACATGACACTTCGCAATGAATATTATATCTTATCATGAAACATAGAAGAGGGATGCGATATCGCGTTTTAAGAAGCATTAGAACTCTATGGCCTCGATGCGGAGACATCTGCAAACGCTATTTCCTAGCATGGAAGTTTCGCACTTACATTCTTTTGAAGTGAATACGTGGTATACATGACACTTCGCAATGATTATTATATCTTATCACGAAACATATAAATGAGATGCGATATCGCGATTTAAGTAGCATTAGAACTCTATTGCTACGACACGTAGACATCTGCAAACGCTATTTCCTAGCAAGCAATAGTCGCATTTACATTCTTTTGTAGTGAATTCGAGGTATACATGACACTTCGCAATGAATATTATATCTCATCGTGAAGCATAGAAATGAGATGCGATATCTCGTTTTGAGAAGCATTAAAACTATATTGCTACGATACGTAGACATCTGCAAACGCCATTTCCCAGCAAGCAACAGTCGCATTTACATTCTTTTGAAGTGAATACGAGGTATGCATGACACTTCGCAATGAATATTATATCTTATCACGAAACATGTAAATGAGATGCGATATCCCGATTTATGTAGCATTAGAACTCTATTGCTACGATACGTAGACATCTGCAAACGCTATTTCCCAGGATGGAAACATCGCATTTACATTCTTTTGAAGTGAATATGATGTATACATGACAGTTCGCAATGAATATTATATCTTATCACGAAATGTAGGAATGAGATGCGATATCGCGATTTAAGTAGCATTAGAACTTTATTGCTACGATACGTAGACATCTGGAGACGCTATTTCCTAGCAAGGAAGTGTCGCATTTACATTCTTTTGAAGTGAATACGAGGCATACATGACACTTCGCAATGAATATTATATCTTATCATGAAACATAGAAATGAGATGCGATTTCGCGTTTTATGAAGTGTCAGAACGCTGTTGCTACGATACGAAGACATCTGAAAACGCTATTTCCTGGAAAGGAAGTGTCGCATTTACAATCATTTGAAGTGAATACGAGGTACATGTGAAACTTCGCAATGAATATTATATCTTATCATGAAACATAGAAGTGAGATGCGATATCGCGTTTTTAGCAGTATTAGAACTTTATTGCTACGGTACGTAGAAATATGCAAACACTATTTCCTAGCATGGATGTGCCGCATTTACTTTCTTTTGAAGTGAATACGAGGTATACGTGACATTTCGCAATGGATATTATATCTTATCACGAAACATAGAAGTGAGACGCGATATCGCGTTTTAAGAAGCATTAGAACTCTATTGCTACGATACGTAGACATCTGCAAACGCTATTTCCTTGCATGCAAGTGTCGCATTTACATTGTTTTGAAGGGAATACGAGGTATACATGACACTTCGCATTGAATATTATATCTCATCATGAAACATAGAAGTGAGATGCGACATCGCGTTTTAAGGAGAATTAGAACTCAATTGCTACGATACGTAGACATCTGCAAACGCTATTTCCTTGCATGCAAGTGTCGCATTTACATTGCTCTGAAGTGAATAAAAGGTATACATGACACTTCGCAATGAATATTATATCTCATCATGAAACATAGAAGTGAGATACGATATCGCGTTTTAAAGAGCATTAGAACTCTATTGCTACGATACGTAGACATCTGCAAACGCTATTTCCTAGCATGGAAGTGTCGCATTTACATACTTTTGAAGTGAATACGAGATATACATAACACTCCATAATGAATATTATATCTTGTCATGAAACGTAGCAGTGAGATGCGATATCGCTTTTTAAGAGGCATTACAACTCTATTGCTACGATACGTAGACATCTGCAAACGCTGGTTCCTAGCATGGAAATGCCGCTTTTACAGTCTTTTGAAATTAATAAGAGGTATACATGACACTTCGCAATGAATATTATATCTTATCTCGAAACATAGATGTGAGATGCGATATCGCGATTTAAGAAGCACTAGAACCATATTGCTACGATGCGTAGACATCTGCAAACGCTACTTCCTAGCATGTAGGTGTCGCATTTACGTTCTTTTGAAGTGAATACGAGGTATACATAACACTCCATAATGAATATTATATCTTATCATGAAACATAGCAGTGAGATGCGATATCGCGTTTTAAGAAGCATTAGAACACTATTTCTACGATACGTAGACATCTGCAAACAATATTTCCTAGCAACGAAGTGTCGCATTTACATACTTTTGAAGTGAATACGAGATATACATAACACTCCATGATGAATATTATATCTTATCATGAAACGTAGCAGTGAGATGCGATATCGCTTCTAAGGGGCATTACAACTCTATTGCTACGATACGTAGACATCTGCAAACGCTGGTTCCTAGCATGGAAATGCCGCATTTACAGTCTTTTGAAATTAATAAGAGGTATACATGACACTTCGCAATGAATATTATATCTTATCTCGAAACATAGAAGTGAGATGCGATATCGCGATTTAAGAAGCACTAGAACCATATTGCTACGATGCGTAGACATCTGCAAACGCTACTTCCTAGCATGTAGGTGTCGCATTTACGTTCTTTTGAAGTGAATACGAGGTATACATAACACTCTATAATGAATATTATATCTTATCATGAAACATAGCAGTGGGATGCGATATCGCGTTTTAAGAAGCATTAGAACACTATTTCTACGATACGTAGACATCTGCAAACAACATTTCCTAGCAACGAAGTTTCGCATTTACATTCTTTTGAAGTGAATACGAGGTATACATAACACTCCAAAATGAATATTATATCTTATCACGAATCATAGAAGTGAGATGCGATATCGCGTTTTAAAGAGCATTAGAACTCTATTGCTACGATACGTAGACATCTGCAAACGCTATTTCCTAGCATGGAAGTGTCGCATTTACATACTTTTGAAGTGAATACGAGATATACATAACACTCCATAATGAATATTATATCTTATCATGAAACGTAGAAGTGAGATGCGATATCGCTTTTTAAGAGGCATTACAACTCTATTGCTACGATACGTAGACATCTGCAAACGCTGGTTCCTAGCATGGAAATGCCGCATTTGCAGTCTTTTGAAATTAATAGGAGGTATACATGACACTTCGCAATGAATATTATATCTTATCTCGAAACATAGATGTGAGATGCGATATCGCGATTTAAGAAGCACTAGAACCATATTGCTACGATGCGTAGACATCTGCAAACGCTACTTCCTAGCATGTAAGTGTCGCATTTACGTTCTTTTGAAGTGAATACGAGGTATACATAACACTCCATAATGAATATTATATCTTATCATAAAACATAGCAGTGAGATGCGATATCGCGTTTTAAGAAGCATTAGAACACTATTTCTACGATACCTAGACATCTGCAAACAATATTTCCTAGCAACGAAGTTTCGCATTTACATTCTTTTGAAGTGAATACGAGGTATACATAACACTCCAAAATGAATATTATATCTTATCACGAATCATAGAAATGAAATGCGACATCTCGTTTTAAGAAGCATTAGAACTCTATTGCTACGATACGTAGACATCTGCAAACGCTATTTCCTAGCATGGAAGGGTCGCATTTACATTCTTTTGAAGTGAATACGAGGTATACATAACACTCCAAAATGAATATTATATCTTATCACGAATCATAGAAATGAAATGCGACATCTCGTTTTAAGAAGCATTAGAACTCTATTGCTACGATACGTAGACATCTGCAAACGCTATTTCCTAGCATGGAAGGGTCGCATTTACATTCTTTTGAAGTGAATACGAGGTATACATAACACTCCAAAATGAATATTATATCTTATCACGAATCATAGAAATGAAATGCGACATCTCGTTTTAAGAAGCATTAGAACTCTATTGCTACGATACGTAGACCTCTGCAAACGCTATTTCCTTGCATGCAAGTGTCGCATTTACATTCCTTTGAAGTGAATACGAAGTATACATGACACTTCGCAATGAATATTGTATCTTATCACGAAACATAGAAATGAGATGCGACATCTCGTTTTATGAAGTATCAGAACTCTATTCTTACGATACGTGGTCATCTGGAAATGCTATTTCCTAGCAAGGAAGTGTCGCGTTTACATTCTTTTGAAGTGAATACGAGGTATACATGACACTTCGCAATGAATATTATACCTTGTCACGAAACACAGTAATGAAATGCGACATCTCGTTTTAAGAAGCATTAGAACTCTATTGCTACGATACGTAGACATCTGCAAACGCTATTTCCTTGCATGGAAGAGTCGCACTTACATTCATTTGAAGTGAATACGAGGTATACATGACACTTCGCAATGAATATTATATCTCATCATGAAACATAGAAGCGAGATGCGATATCGCGTTTTAGGAAGCATTAGAACTCTAATGCTACGATACGCAGACATCTGCAAACGCTATTTCCTAGCATGGAAGTGTCGCATTTACATACTTTTGAAGTGAATACGAGATATACATAACACTCCATGATGAATATTATATCTTATCATGAAACGTATCAGTGAGATGCGATATCGCTTCTAAGGGGCATTACAACTCTATTGCTACGATACGTAGACATCTGCAAACGCTGGTTCCTAGCATGGAAATGCCGCATTTACAGTCTTTTGAAATTAATAAGAGGTATACATGACACTTCGCAATGAATATTATATCTTATCTCGAAACATAGAAGTGAGATGCGATATCGCGATTTAAGAAGCACTAGAACCATATTGCTACGATGCGTAGACATCTGCAAACGCTACTTCCTAGCATGTAGGTGTCGCATTTACGTTCTTTTGAAGTGAATACGAGGTATACATAACACTCCATAATGAATATTATATCTTATCATGAAACATAGCAGTGAGATGCGATATCGCGTTTTAAGAAGCATTAGAACACTATTTCTACGATACGTAGACATCTGCAAACAATATTTCCTAGCAACGAAGTTTCGCATTTACATTCTTTTGAAGTGAATACGAGGTATACATAACACTCCAAAATGAATATTATATCTTATCACGAATCATAGAAATGAAATGCGACATCTCGTTTTAAGAAGCATTAGAACTCTATTGCTACGATACGTAGACCTCTGCAAACGCTATTTCCTTGCATGCAAGTGTCGCATTTACATTCCTTTGAAGTGAATACGAAGTATACATGACACTTCGCAATGAATATTGTATCTTATCACGAAACATAGAAATGAGATGCGACATCTCGGTTTATGAAGTATCAGAACTCTATTCTTACGATACGTGGTCATCTGGAAATGCTATTTCCTAGCAAGGAAGTGTCGCGTTTACATTCCTTTGAAGTGAATACGAGGTATACATGACACTTCGCAATGAATATTATACCTTGTCACGAAACACAGTAATGAAATGCGACATCTCGTTTTAAGAAGCATTAGAACTCTATTGCTACGATACGTAGACATCTGCAAACGCTATTTCCTTGCATGGAAGAGTCGCACTTACATTCATTTGAAGTGAATACGAGGTATACATGACACTTCGCAATGAATATTATATCTCATCATGAAACATAGAAGCGAGATGCGATATCGCGTTTTAGGAAGCATTAGAACTCTAATGCTACGATACGCAGACATCTGCAAACGCTATTTCCTAGCATGGAAGTGTCGCATTTACATACTTTTGAAGTGAATACGAGATATACATAACACTCCATAATGAATATTATATCTTATCATGAAACGTAGCAGTGAGATGCGATATCGCTTCTAAGGGGCATTACAACTCTATTGCTACGATACGTAGACATCTGCAAACGCTGGTTCCTAGCATGGAAATGCCGCATTTACAGTCTTTTGAAATTAATAAGAGGTATACATGACACTTCGCAATGAATATTATATCTTATCTCGAAACATAGAAGTGAGATGCGATATCGCGATTTAAGAAGCACTAGAACCATATTGCTACGATGCGTAGACATCTGCAAACGCTACTTCCTAGCATGTAGGTGTCGCGTTTACGTTCTTTTGAAGTGAATACGAGGTATACATAACACTCCATAATGAATATTATATCTTATCATGAAACATAGCAGTGAGATGCGATATCGCGTTTTAAGAAGCATTAGAACACTATTTCTACGATACGTAGACATCTGCAAACAATATTTCCTAGCAACGAAGTTTCGCATTTACATTCTTTTGAAGTGAATACGAGGTATACATAACACTCCAAAATGAATATTATATCTTATCACGAATCATAGAAATGAAATGCGACATCTCGTTTTAAGAAGCATTAGAACTCTATTGCTACGATACGTAGACCTCTGCAAACGCTATTTCCTTGCATGCAAGTGTCGCATTTACATTCCTTTGAAGTGAATACGAAGTATACATGACACTTCGCAATGAATATTGTATCTTATCACGAAACATAGAAATGAGATGCGACATCTCGTTTTATGAAGTATCAGAACTCTATTCTTACGATACGTGGTCATCTGGAAATGCTATTTCCTAGCAAGGAAGTGTCGCGTTTACATTCTTTTGAAGTGAATACGAGGTATACATGACACTTCGCAATGAATATTATACCTTGTCACGAAACACAGTAATGAAATGCGACATCTCGTTTTAAGAAGCATTAGAACTCTATTGCTACGATACGTAGACATCTGCAAACGCTATTTCCTTGCATGGAAGAGTCGCACTTACATTCATTTGAAGTGAATACGAGGTATACATGACACTTCGCAATGAATATTATATCTCATCATGAAACATAGAAGCGAGATGCGATATCGCGTTTTAGGAAGCATTAGAACTCTAATGCTACGATACGCAGACATCTGCAAACGCTATTTCCTAGCATGGAAGTGTCGCATTTACATACTTTTGAAGTGAATACGAGATATACATAACACTCCATAATGAATATTATATCTTATCATGAAACGTAGCAGTGAGATGCGATATCGCTTTTTAAGAGGCATTACAACTCTATTGCTACGATACGTAGACATCTGCAAACGCTGGTTCCTAGCATGGAAATGCCGCATTTACAGTCTTTTGAAATTAATAAGAGGTATACATGACACTTCGCAATGAATATTATATCTTATCTCGAAACATAGAAGTGAGATGCGATATCGCGATTTAAGAAGCACTAGAACCATATTGCTACGATGCGTAGACATCTGCAAACGCTACTTCCTAGCATGTAGGTGTCGCATTTACGTTCTTTTGAAGTGAATACGAGGTATACATAACACTCCATAATGAATATTATATCTTATCATGAAACATAGCAGTGAGATGCGATATCGCGTTTTAAGAAGCATTAGAACACTATTTCTACGATACGTAGACATCTGCAAACAATATTTCCTAGCAACGAAGTTTCGCATTTACATTCTTTTGAAGTGAATACGAGGTATACATAACACTCCAAAATGAATATTATATCTTATCACGAATCACAGAAATGAAATGCGACATCTCGTTTTAAGAAGCATTAGAACTCTATTGCTACGATACGTAGACCTCTGCAAACGCTATTTCCTTGCATGCAAGTGTCGCATTTACATTCCTTTGAAGTGAATACGAAGTATACATGACACTTCGCAATGAATATTGTATCTTATCACGAAACATAGAAATGAGATGCGACATCTCGTTTTATGAAGTATCAGAACTCTATTCTTACGATACGTGGTCATCTGGAAATGCTATTTCCTAGCAAGGAAGTGTCGCGTTTACATTCTTTTGAAGTGAATACGAGGTATACATGACACTTCGCAATGAATATTATACCTTGTCACGAAACACAGTAATGAAATGCGACATCTTGTTTTAAGAAGTATTAGAACTCTATTGCTACGATATGTAGACATCTGCAAACGCTATTTCCTTGCATGGAAGAGTCGCACTTACATTCATTTGAAGTGAATACGAGGTATACATGACACTTCGCAATGAATATTATATCTCATCATGAAACATAGAAGCGAGATGCGATATCGCGTTTTAGGAAGCATTAGAACTCTAATGCTACGATACGCAGACATCTGCAAACGCTATTTCCTAGCATGGAAGTGTCGCATTTACATACTTTTGAAGTGAATACGAGATATACATAACACTCCATAATGAATATTATATCTTATCATGAAACGTAGCAGTGAGATGCGGTATCGCTTTTTAAGAGGCATTACAACTCTATTGCTACGATACGCAGACATCTGCAAACGCTGGTTCCTAGCATGGAAATGCCGCATTTACAGTCTTTTGAAATTAATAAGAGGTATACATGACACTTCGCAATGAATATTATATCTTATCTCGTAACATAGAAGTGAGATGCGATATCGCGATTTAAGAAGCACTAGAACCATATTGCTACGATGCGTAGACATCTGCAAACGCTACTTCCTAGCATGTAGGTGTCGCATTTACGTTCTTTTGAAGTGAATACGAGGTATACATAACACTCCATAATGAATATTATATCTTATCATGAAACATAGCAGTGAGATGCGATATCGCGTTTTAAGAAGCATTAGAGCACTATTTCTACGATACGTAGACATCTGCAAACAATATTTCCTAGCAACGAAGTTTCGCATTTACATTCTTTTGAAGTGAATACGAGGTATACATAACACTCCAAAATGAATATTATATCTTATAACGAATCATAGAAGTGAGATGCGATATTGCGTTTTAAAGAGCATTAGAACTCTATTGCTACGATACGTAGACATCTGCAAACGCTATTTCCTAGCATGGAAGTGTCGCATTTACATACTTTTGAAGTGAATACGAGATATACATAACACTCCATAATGAATATTATATCTTATCATGAAACGTAGCAGTGAGATGCGATATCGCTTTTTAAGAGGCATTACAACTCTATTGCTACGATACGTAGACATCTGCAAACGCTGGTTCCTAGCATGGAAATGCCGCATTTACAGTCTTTTGAAATTAATAAGAGGTATACATGACACTTCGCAATGAATATTATATCTTATCTCGAAACATAGAAGTGAGATGCGATATCGCGATTTAAGAAGCACTAGGACCATAATGCTACGATGCGTAGACATCTGCAAACGCTACTTCCTAGCATGTAGGTGTCGCATTTACGTTCTTTTGAAGTGAATACGAGGTATACATAACACTCCATAATGAATATTATATCTTATCATGAAACATAGCAGTGAGATGCGATATCGCGTTTTAAGAAGCATTAGAACACTATTTCTACGATACGTAGACATCTGCAAACAATATTTCCTAGCAACGAAGTTTCGCATTTACATTCTTTTGAAGTGAATACGAGGTATACATAACACTCCAAAATGAATATTATATCTTATCACGAATCATAGAAATGAAATGCGACATCTCGTTTTAAGAAGCATTAGAACTCTATTGCTACGATACGTAGACCTCTGCAAACGCTATTTCCTTGCATGCAAGTGTCGCATTTACATTCCTTTGAAGTGAATACGAAGTATACATGACACTTCGCAATGAATATTGTATCTTATCACGAAACATAGAAATGAGATGCGACATCTCGTTTTATGAAGTATCAGAACTCTATTCTTACGATACGTGGTCATCTGGAAATGCTATTTCCTAGCAAGGAAGTGTCGCGTTTACATTCTTTTGAAGTGAATACGAGGTATACATGACACTTCGCAATGAATATTATACCTTGTCACGAAACACAGTAATGAAATGCGACATCTCGTTTTAAGAAGCATTAGAACTCTATTGCTACGATACGTAGACATCTGCAAACGCTATTTCCTTGCATGGAAGAGTCGCACTTACATTCATTTGAAGTGAGTACGAGGTATACATGACACTTCGCAATGAATATTATATCTCATCATGAAACATAGAAGCGAGATGCGATATCGCGTTTTAGGAAGCATTAGAACTCTAATGCTACGATACGCAGACATCTGCAAACGCTATTTCCTAGCATGGAAGTGTCGCATTTACATACTTTTGAAGTGAATACGAGATATACATAACACTCCATAATGAATATTATATCTTATCATGAAACGTAGCAGTGAGATGCGATATCGCTTTTTAAGAGGCATTACAACTCTATTGCTACGATACGTAGACATCTGCAAACGCTGGTTCCTAGCATGGAAATGCCGCATTTACAGTCTTTTGAAATTAATAAGAGGTATACATGACACTTCGCAATGAATATTATATCTTATCTCGAAACATAGAAGTGAGATGCGATATCGCGATTTAAGAAGCACTAGAACCATATTGCTACGATGCGTAGACATCTGCAAACGCTACTTCCTAGCATGTAGGTGTCGCATTTACGTTCTTTTGAAGTGAATACGAGGTATACATAACACTCCATAATGAATATTATATCTTATCATGAAACATAGCAGTGAGATGCGATATCGCGTTTTAAGAAGCATTAGAACACTATTTCTACGATACGTAGACATCTGCAAACAATATTTCCTAGCAACGAAGTTTCGCATTTACATTCTTTTGAAGTGAATACGAGGTATACATAACACTCCAAAATGAATATTATATCTTATCACGAATCACAGAAATGAAATGCGACATCTCGTTTTAAGAAGCATTAGAACTCTATTGCTACGATACGTAGACCTCTGCAAACGCTATTTCCTTGCATGCAAGTGTCGCATTTACATTCCTTTGAAGTGAATACGAAGTATACATGACACTTCGCAATGAATATTGTATCTTATCACGAAACATAGAAATGAGATGCGACATCTCGTTTTATGAAGTATCAGAACTCTATTCTTACGATACGTGGTCATCTGGAAATGCTATTTCCTAGCAAGGAAGTGTCGCGTTTACATTCTTTTGAAGTGAATACGAGGTATACATGACACTTCGCAATGAATATTATACCTTGTCACGAAACACAGTAATGAAATGCGACATCTTGTTTTAAGAAGTATTAGAACTCTATTGCTACGATATGTAGACATCTGCAAACGCTATTTCCTTGCATGGAAGAGTCGCACTTACATTCATTTGAAGTGAATACGAGGTATACATGACACTTCGCAATGAATATTATATCTCATCATGAAACATAGAAGCGAGATGCGATATCGCGTTTTAGGAAGCATTAGAACTCTAATGCTACGATACGCAGACATCTGCAAACGCTATTTCCTAGCATGGAAGTGTCGCATTTACATACTTTTGAAGTGAATACGAGATATACATAACACTCCATAATGAATATTATATCTTATCATGAAACGTAGCAGTGAGATGCGGTATCGCTTTTTAAGAGGCATTACAACTCTATTGCTACGATACGCAGACATCTGCAAACGCTGGTTCCTAGCATGGAAATGCCGCATTTACAGTCTTTTGAAATTAATAAGAGGTATACATGACACTTCGCAATGAATATTATATCTTATCTCGTAACATAGAAGTGAGATGCGATATCGCGATTTAAGAAGCACTAGAACCATATTGCTACGATGCGTAGACATCTGCAAACGCTACTTCCTAGCATGTAGGTGTCGCATTTACGTTCTTTTGAAGTGAATACGAGGTATACATAACACTCCATAATGAATATTATATCTTATCATGAAACATAGCAGTGAGATGCGATATCGCGTTTTAAGAAGCATTAGAGCACTATTTCTACGATACGTAGACATCTGCAAACAATATTTCCTAGCAACGAAGTTTCGCATTTACATTCTTTTGAAGTGAATACGAGGTATACATAACACTCCAAAATGAATATTATATCTTATAACGAATCATAGAAGTGAGATGCGATATTGCGTTTTAAAGAGCATTAGAACTCTATTGCTACGATACGTAGACATCTGCAAACGCTATTTCCTAGCATGGAAGTGTCGCATTTACATACTTTTGAAGTGAATACGAGATATACATAACACTCCATAATGAATATTATATCTTATCATGAAACGTAGCAGTGAGATGCGATATCGCTTTTTAAGAGGCATTACAACTCTATTGCTACGATACGTAGACATCTGCAAACGCTGGTTCCTAGCATGGAAATGCCGCATTTACAGTCTTTTGAAATTAATAAGAGGTATACATGACACTTCGCAATGAATATTATATCTTATCTCGAAACATAGAAGTGAGATGCGATATCGCGATTTAAGAAGCACTAGGACCATATTGCTACGATGCGTAGACATCTGCAAACGCTACTTCCTAGCATGTAGGTGTCGCATTTACGTTCTTTTGAAGTGAATACGAGGTATACATAACACTCCATAATGAATATTATATCTTATCATGAAACATAGCAGTGAGATGCGATATCGCGTTTTAAGAAGCATTAGAACACTATTTCTACGATACGTAGACATCTCCAAACAATATTTCCTAGCAACGAAGTTTCGCATTTACATTCTTTTGAAGTGAATACGAGGTATACATAACACTCCAAAATGAATATTATATCTTATCACGAATCATAGAAATGAAATGCGACATCTCGTTTTAAGAAGCATAAGAACTCTATTGCTACGATACGTAGACCTCTGCAAACGCTATTTCCTTGCATGCAAGTGTCGCATTTACATTCCTTTGAAGTGAATACGAAGTACACATGACACTTCGCAATGAATATTGTATCTTATCACGAATCATAGAAATGAGATGCGACATCTCGTTTTATGAAGTATCAGAACTCTATTCTTACGATACGTGGTCATCTGGAAATGCTATTTCCTAGCATGGAAGTGTCGCGTTTACATTCTTTTGAAGTGAATACGAGGTATACATGACACTTCGCAATGAATATTATACCTTGTCACGAAACACAGTAATGAAATGCGACATCTCGTTTTAAGAAGCATTAGAACTCTATTGCTACTATACGTAGACATCTGCAAACGCTATTTCCTTGCATGGAAGAGTCGCACTTACATTGATTTGAAGTGAATACGAGGTATACATGACACTTCGCAATGAATATTATATCTCATCATGAAACATAGAAGCGAGATGCGATATCGCGTTTTAGGAAGCATTAGAAATCTAATGCTACGATACGCAGACATCTGCAAACGCTATTTCCTAGCATGGAAGTGTCGCATTTACATACTTTTGAAGTGAATACGAGATATACATAACAATCCATAATGAATATTATATCTTATCATGAAACGTAGCAGTGAGATGCGATATCGCTTTTTAAGAGGCATTACAACTCTATTGCTACGATACGTAGACATCTGCAAACGCTGGTTCCTAGCATGGAAATGCCGCATTTACAGTCTTTTGAAATTAATAAGAGGTATACATGACACTTCGCAATGAATATTATATCTTATCTCGTAACATAGAAGTGAGATGCGATATCGCGATTTAAGAAGCACTAGAACAATATTGCTACGATGCGTAGACATCTGCAAACGCTACTTCCTAGCATGTAGGTGTCGCATTTACGTTCTTTTGAAGTGAATACGAGGTATACATAACACTCCATAATGAATATTATATCTTATCATGAAACATAGCAGTGGGATGCGATATCGCGTTTTAAGAAGCATTAGAACACTATTTCTACGATACGTAGACATCTGCAAACAACATTTCCTAGCAACGAAGTTTCGCATTTACATTCTTTTGAAGTGAATACGAGGTATACATAACACTCCAAAATGAATATTATATCTTATCTCGTAACATAGAAGTGAGATGCGATATCGCGTTTTAAAGAGCATTAGAACTCTATTGCTACGATACGTAGACATCTGCAAACGCTATTTCCTAGCATGGAAGTGTCGCATTTACATACTTTTGAAGTGAATACGAGGTATACATAACACTCCATAATGAATATTATATCTTATCATGAAACATAGCAGTGAGATGCGATATCGCGTTTTAAGAAGCATTAGAGCACTATTTCTACGATACGTAGACATCTGCAAACAATATTTCCTAGCAACGAAGTTTCGCATTTACATTCTTTTGAAGTGAATACGAGGTATACATAACACTCCAAAATGAATATTATATCTTATAACGAATCATAGAAGTGAGATGCGATATTGCGTTTTAAAGAGCATTAGAACTCTATTGCTACGATACGTAGACATCTGCAAACGCTATTTCCTAGCATGGAAGTGTCGCATTTACATACTTTTGAAGTGAATACGAGATATACATAACACTCCATAATGAATATTATATCTTATCATGAAACGTAGCAGTGAGATGCGATATCGCTTTTTAAGAGGCATTACAACTCTATTGCTACGATACGTAGACATCTGCAAACGCTGGTTCCTAGCATGGAAATGCCGCATTTACAGTCTTTTGAAATTAATAAGAGGTATACATGACACTTCGCAATGAATATTATATCTTATCTCGAAACATAGAAGTGAGATGCGATATCGCGATTTAAGAAGCACTAGGACCATATTGCTACGATGCGTAGACATCTGCAAACGCTACTTCCTAGCATGTAGGTGTCGCATTTACGTTCTTTTGAAGTGAATACGAGGTATACATAACACTCCATAATGAATATTATATCTTATCATGAAACATAGCAGTGAGATGCGATATCGCGTTTTAAGAAGCATTAGAACACTATTTCTACGATACGTAGACATCTCCAAACAATATTTCCTAGCAACGAAGTTTCGCATTTACATTCTTTTGAAGTGAATACGAGGTATACATAACACTCCAAAATGAATATTATATCTTATCACGAATCATAGAAATGAAATGCGACATCTCGTTTTAAGAAGCATAAGAACTCTATTGCTACGATACGTAGACCTCTGCAAACGCTATTTCCTTGCATGCAAGTGTCGCATTTACATTCCTTTGAAGTGAATACGAAGTACACATGACACTTCGCAATGAATATTGTATCTTATCACGAATCATAGAAATGAGATGCGACATCTCGTTTTATGAAGTATCAGAACTCTATTCTTACGATACGTGGTCATCTGGAAATGCTATTTCCTAGCATGGAAGTGTCGCGTTTACATTCTTTTGAAGTGAATACGAGGTATACATGACACTTCGCAATGAATATTATACCTTGTCACGAAACACAGTAATGAAATGCGACATCTCGTTTTAAGAAGCATTAGAACTCTATTGCTACTATACGTAGACATCTGCAAACGCTATTTCCTTGCATGGAAGAGTCGCACTTACATTCATTTGAAGTGAATACGAGGTATACATGACACTTCGCAATGAATATTATATCTCATCATGAAACATAGAAGCGAGATGCGATATCGCGTTTTAGGAAGCATTAGAAATCTAATGCTACGATACGCAGACATCTGCAAACGCTATTTCCTAGCATGGAAGTGTCGCATTTACATACTTTTGAAGTGAATACGAGATATACATAACAATCCATAATGAATATTATATCTTATCATGAAACGTAGCAGTGAGATGCGATATCGCTTTTTAAGAGGCATTACAACTCTATTGCTACGATACGTAGACATCTGCAAACGCTGGTTCCTAGCATGGAAATGCCGCATTTACAGTCTTTTGAAATTAATAAGAGGTATACATGACACTTCGCAATGAATATTATATCTTATCTCGTAACATAGAAGTGAGATGCGATATCGCGATTTAAGAAGCACTAGAACAATATTGCTACGATGCGTAGACATCTGCAAACGCTACTTCCTAGCATGTAGGTGTCGCATTTACGTTCTTTTGAAGTGAATACGAGGTATACATAGCACTCCATAATGAATATTATATCTTATCATGAAACATAGCAGTGGGATGCGATATCGCGTTTTAAGAAGCATTAGAACACTATTTCTACGATACGTAGACATCTGCAAACAACATTTCCTAGCAACGAAGTTTCGCATTTACATTCTTTTGAAGTGAATACGAGGTATACATAACACTCCAAAATGAATATTATATCTTATCACGAATCATAGAAGTGAGATGCGATATCGCGTTTTAAAGAGCATTAGAACTCTATTGCTACGATACGTAGACATCTGCAAACGCTATTTCCTAGCATGGAAGTGTCGCATTTACATACTTTTGAAGTGAATACGAGATATACATAACACTCCATAATGAATATTATATCTTATCATGAAACGTAGCAGTGAGATGCGATATCGCTTTTTAAGAGGCATTACAATTCTATTGCTACGATACGTAGACATCTGCAAACGCTGGTTCCTAGCATGGAAATGCCGCATTTACAGTCTTTTGAAATTAATAAGAGGTATACATGACACTTCGCAATGAATATTATATCTTATCTCGAAACATAGAAGTGAGATGCGATATCGCGATTTAAGAAGCACTAGAACCATATTGCTACGATGCGTAGACATCTGCAAACGCTACTTCCTAGCATGTAGGTGTCGCATTTACGTTCTTTTGAAGTGAATACGAGGTATACATAACACTCCATAATGAATATTATATCTTATCATGAAACATAGCAGTGAGATGCGATATCGCGTTTTAAGAAGCATTAGAACACTATTTCTACGATACGTAGACATCTGCAAACAATATTTCCTAGCAACGAAGTTTCGCATTTACATTCTTTTGAAGTGAATACGAGGTATACATAACACTCCAAAATGAATATTATATCTTATCACGAATCATAGAAATGAAATGCGACATCTCGTTTTAAGAAGCATAAGAACTCTACTGCTACGATACGTAGACCTCTGCAAACGCTATTTCCTTGCATGCAAGTGTTGCATTTACATTCCTTTGAAGTGAATACGATGTATACATGACACTTCGCAATGAATATTGTATCTTATCACGAAACATAGAAATGAGATGCGACATCTCGTTTTATGAAGTATCAGAACTCTATTCTTACGACACGTGGTCATCTGGAAATGCTATTTCCTAGCAAGGAAGTGTCGCGTTTACATTCTTTTGAAGTGAATACGAGGTATACATGACACTTCGCAATGAATATTATACCTTGTCACGAAACACAGTAATGAAATGCGACATCTCGTTTTAAGAAGCATTAGAACTCTATTGCTACGATACGTAGACATCTGCAAACGCTATTTCCTTGCATGGAAGAGTCGCACTTACATTCATTTGAAGTGAATACGAGGTATACATGACACTTCGCAATGAATATTATATCTCATCATGAAACATAGAAGCGAGATGCGATATCGCGTTTTAGGAAGCATTGGAACTATAATGCTACGATACGCAGACATCTGCAAACGCTATTTCCTAGCATGGAAGTGTCGCATTTACATACTTTTAAAGTGAATACGAGATATACATAACACTCCATAATGAATATTATATCTTATCATGAAACGTAGCAGTGAGATGCGATATCGCTTTTTAAGAGGCATTACAACTCTATTGCTACGATACGTAGACATCTGAAACGCTGGTTCCTAGCATGGAAATGCCGCATTTACAGTCTTTTGAAATTAATAAGAGGTATACATGACACTTCGCAATGAATATTATATCTTATCTCGTAACATAGAAGTGAGATGCGATATCGCGATTTAAGAAGCACTAGAACCATATTGCTACGATGCGTAGACATCTGCAAACGCTACTTCCTAGCATGTAGGTGTCGCATTTACGTTCTTTTGAAGTGAATACGAGGTATACATAACACTCCATAATGAATATTATATCTTATCATGAAACATAGCAGTGAGATGCGATATCGCGTTTTAAGAAGCATTAGAACACTATTTCTACGATACGTAGACATCTGCAAACAATATTTCCTAGCAACGAAGTTTCGCATTTACATTCTTTTGAAGTGAATACGAGGTATACATAACACTCCAAAATGAATATTATATCTTATCACGAATCATAGAAATGAAATGCGACATCTCGTTTTAAGAAGCATAAGAACTCTATTGCTACGATACGTAGACCTCTGAAAACGCTATTTCCTTGCATGCAAGTGTCGCATTTACATTCCTTTGAAGTGAATACGAAGTACACATGACACTTCGCAATGAATATTGTATCTTATCACGAAACAAAGAAATGAGATGCGACATCTCGTTTTATGAAGTATCAGAACTCTATTCTTACGATACGTGGTCATCTGGAAATGCTATTTCCTAGCAAGGAAGTGTCGCGTTTACATTCTTTTGAAGTGAATACGAGGTATACATGACACTTCGCAATGAATATTATACCTTGTCACGAAACACAGTAATGAAATGCGACATCTCGTTTTAAGAAGCATTAGAACTCTATTGCTACGATACGTAGACATCTGCAAACGCTATTTCCTTGCATGGAAGAGTCGCACTTACATTCATTTGAAGTGAATACGAGGTATACATGACACTTCGCAATGAATATTATATCTCATCATGAAACATAGAAGCGAGATGCGATATCGCGTTTTAGGAAGCATTAGAACTCTAATGCTACGATACGCAGACATCTGCAAACGCTATTTCCTAGCATGGAAGTGTCGCATTTACATACTTTTGAAGTGAATACGAGATATACATAACACTCCATAATGAATATTATATCTTATCATGAAACGTAGCAGTGAGATGCGATATCGCTTTTTAAGAGGCATTACAACTCTATTGCTACGATACGTAGACATCTGCAAACGCTGGTTCCTAGCATGGAAATGCCGCATTTACAATCTTTTGAAATTAATAAGAGGTATACATGACACTTCGCAATGAATATTATATCTTATCTCGTAACATAGAGGTGAGATGCGATATCGCGATTTAAGAAGCACTAGAACCATATTGCTACGATGCGTAGACATCTGCAAACGCTACTTCCTAGCATGCAGGTGTCGCATTTACGTTCTTTTGAAGTGAATACGAGGTATACATAACACTCCATAATGAATATTATATCTTATCATGAAACATAGCAGTGAGATGCGATATCGCGTTTTAAGAAGCATTAGAACACTATTTCTACGATACGTAGACATCTGCAAACAATATTTCCTAGCAACGAAGTTTCGCATTTACATTCTTTTGAAGTGAATACGAGGTATACATAACACTCCAAAATGAATATTATATCTTATCACGAATCATAGAAGTGAGATGCGATATCGCGTTTTAAAGAGCATTAGAACTCTATTGCTACGATACGTAGACATCTGCAAACGCTATTTCCTAGCATGGAAGTGTCGCATTTACATACTTTTGAAGTGAATACGAGATATACATAACACTCCATAATGAATATTATATCTTATCATGAAACGTAGCAGTGAGATGCGATATCGCTTTTTAAGAGGCATTACAATTCTATTGCTACGATACGTAGACATCTGCAAACGCTGGTTCCTAGCATGGAAATGCCGCATTTACAGTCTTTTGAAATTAATAAGAGGTATACATGACACTTCGCAATGAATATTATATCTTATCTCGAAACATAGAAGTGAGGTGCGATATCGCGATTTAAGAAGCACTAGAACCATATTGCTACGATGCGTAGACATCTGCAAACGCTACTTCCTAGCATGTAGGTGTCGCATTTACGTTCTTTTGAAGTGAATACGAGGTATACATAACACTCCATAATGAATATTATATCTTATCATGAAACATAGCAGTGAGATGCGATATCGCGTTTTAAGAAGCATTAGAACACTATTTCTACGATACGTAGACATCTGCAAACAATATTTCCTAGCAACGAAGTTTCGCATTTACATTCTTTTGAAGTGAATACGAGGTATACATAACACTCCAAAATGAATATTATATCTTATCACGAATCATAGAAATGAAATGCGACATCTCGTTTTAAGAAGCATAAGAACTCTATTGCTACGATACGTAGACCTCTGCAAACGCTATTTCCTTGCATGCAAGTGTCGCATTTACATTCCTTTGAAGTGAATACGAAGTATACATGACACTTCGCAATGTATATTGTATCTTATCACGAAACATAGAAATGAGATGCGACATCTCGTTTTATGAAGTATCAGAACTCTATTCTTACGATACGTTGTCATCTGGAAATGCTATTTCCTAGCAAGGAAGTGTCGCGTTTACATTCTTTTGAAGTGAATACGAGGTATACATGACACTTCGCAATGAATATTATACCTTGTCACGAAACACAGTAATGAAATGCGACATCTCGTTTTAAGAAGCATTAGAACTCTATTGCTACGATACGTAGACATCTGCAAACGCTATTTCCTTGCATGGAAGAGTCGCACTTACATTCATTTGAAGTGAATACGAGGTATACATGACACTTCGCAATGAATATTATATCTCATCATGAAACATAGAAGCGAGATGCGATATCGCGTTTTAGGAAGCATTAGAACTCTAATGCTACGATACGCAGACATCTGCAAACGCTATTTCCTAGCATGGAAGTGTCGCATTTACATACTTTTGAAGTGAATACGAGATATACATAACACTCCATAATGAATATTATATCTTATCATGAAACGTAGCAGTGAGATGCGATATCGCTTTTTAAGCGGCATTACAACTCTATTGCTACGATACGTAGACATCTGCAAACGCTGGTTCCTAGCATGGAAATGCCGCATTTACAGTCTTTTGAAATTAATAAGAGGTATACATGACACTTCGCAATGAATATTATATCTTATCTCGTAACATAGAAGTGAGATGCGATATCGCGATTTAAGAAGCACTAGAACCATATTGCTACGATGCGTAGACATCTGCAAACGCTACTTCCTAGCATGTAGGTGTCGCATTTACGTTCTTTTGAAGTGAATACGAGGTATAGATAACACTCCATAATGAATATTATATCTTATCATGAAACATAGCAGTGAGATGCGATATCGCGTTTTAAGAAGCATTAGAACACTATTTCTACGATACGTAGACATCTGCAAACAATATTTCCTAGCAACGAAGTTTCGCATTTACATTCTTTTGAAGTGAATACGAGGTATACATAACACTCCAAAATGAATATTATATCTTATCACGAATCATAGAAATGAAATGCGACATCTCGTTTTAAGAAGCATTAGATCTCTATTGCTACGATACGTAGACATCTGCAAACGCTATTTCCTAGCATGGAAGGGTCGCATTTACATTCTTTTGAAGTGAATACGAGGTATACATAACACTCCAAAATGAATATTATATCTTATCACGAATCATAGAAATGAAGTGCGACATCTCGTTTTAAGAAGCATTAGAACTCTATTGCTACGATACGTAGACATCTGCAAACGCTATTTCCTTGCATGGAAGAGTCGCACTTACATTCATTTGAAGTGAATACGAGGTATACATGACACTTCGCTATGAATATTATATCTCATCATGAAACATAGAAGCGAGATGCGATATCGCGTTTTAGGAAGCATTAGAACTCTAATGCTACGATACGCAGACATCTGCAAACGCTATTTCCTAGCATGGAAGTGTCGCATTTACATACTTTTGAAGTGAATACGAGATATACATGACACTCCATAATGAATATTATATCTTATCATGAAACGTAGCAGTGAGATGCGATATCGCTTTTTAAGAGGCATTACAACTCTATTGCTACGATACGTAGACATCTGCAAACGCTGGTTCCTAGCATGGAAATGCCGCATTTACAGTCTTTTGAAATTAATAAGAGGTATACATGACACTTCGCAATGTATATTATATCTTATCTCGAAACATAGAAGTGAGATGCGATATCGCGATTTAAGAAGCACTAGAACCATATTGCTACGATGCGTAGACATCTGCAAACGCTACTTCCTAGCATGTAAGTGTCGCATTTACGTTCTTTTGAAGTGAATACGAGGTATACATAACACTCCATAATGAATATTATATCTTATCATGAAACATAGCAGTGAGATGCGATATCTCGTTTTAAGAAGCATTAGAACACTATTTCTACGATACGTAGACATCTGCAAACAATATTTCCTAGCAACGAAGTTTCGCATTTACATTCTTTTGAAGTGAATACGAGGTATACATAACACTCCAAAATGAATATTATATCTTATCACGAATCATAGAAATGAAGTGCGACATCTCGTTTTAAGAAGCATTAGAACTCTATTGCTACGATACGTAGACATCTGCAAACGCTAGTTCCTAGCATGGAAATGCCGCATTTACATTCTTTTGAAGTCAATACGAGGTATACATTACATTACACAACGAATATTATATCTTATTACGAAGCATATAAATGAAATACGACATCTCGTTTTAAGAAGTATTAGAACTGTTTTAGAACACTCCATAATGAATATTATATCTCATCATGAAACATAGCAGTGAGATGCGATATCGCGTTTTAAGAAGCATTAGAACACTATTGCTACGATACGTAGACATCTGCAAACAATATTTCCTAGCAACGAAGTGTTGCATTTTCATTCTCTTGAGAGGAATACGATGTTTACATGACACTTCGCAATGAATATTATATCTTATGATGAAACATAGAAATGAGATGCGATATGGCGTTTCAAGGAGCATTAGAGCTCTATTTCTTCGATACGTAGATATCTGCAAACCTTATTTCCTAGCAAGGAAGTGTCGCATTTACATACTTTTGAGGTAAATACGAGGTATCACGTCCGGTGAAACTGTTTTCCGTTGCTCCGGAGGTTTTACGGCACGAGCCTATTTTTCGGTAATTCGGTCCGAGCCCATAATAAGGGAATGACCTTTCGATGACTTCTCTCTCGAGTTGTACGTAGAAACGGCGTGGAGGATCTTTCGCTGGGATCGTAGCGGATTTCGTTCTGTTGGCTGCTACGGAAATCTCGATCAGTCGCCAGCGAAGACGAGGACGGTGGTCGGAATTCAGCGATGATGCTGAATGTGGCAGAATCAGCGTGATGCATCGTGGTGTCTGGATCGGAAGCGTCGACGGTCGCTTCGGAAAGCGGCGTCTGGGCTGGTGCGAAGGCAGGTTGCTGGTATACGAGGACTCTCGGAACGCCCTCCAAATATTCACGCACAAGTGATCGTATGAAATTCTTCCTACTCGCACGTCGCGTTCTTCGCAAACCGGAAGCACGATTAATTCACCATGTTTTTCTGTACTTTCGACTAAGATCTGAAGGATAAGAAGCGGTCTCAACGTCACAAAGCCGATTTCTATACTCCTTCAATTTGATTAAGATCAACCCCGGTTGTATGGAAGAACCCGTGGAAGAATTCGTAGTTAAATGTAATATTAAAAGTAGAACTAGTATTATAAACACTTGATAATATTAATGGAAGTCGAAATAGTAGACTTGCTAAAAGAACTTGTACTTGGATATAGTAATAGTTAAAATAAAATATATTCTAGGTTTAAAGTATGCAAGAACTGGAATTATTCTAAGTCTAAGACTAAGTTAAAATGGAAATAGAAATACGATGCCTGAACCCCACATTGAGGTGGCTAACGATCTAGAACTCGAGGTTTCGACTCCTCGGTAGGATATCTCGAGTCAGAGTGTGTGCTCTGGAGACGCGTCTCTGACCTCCTCGGTTCGCGGGGCGCTACGGTCGCGGACGCTCGTGATAGGGAGATCGCGGTCCCGCGAGTGGGGGACTCGTGTCTCGAGGCGGAGAGCGCGCAGTCCAGCGAGTGGGGACCCGCGGCTCGTGGTGGGGCTAGCGGCGCATGCCGCTGCCCGGACGCATCTTACTTAGTGTAACTTAGATCTAGGAATTCTTATATATGCGTCATGATATGGTGGTATGTATGTCCTAGCTTAGAAGTAATATATAGGTTCTAGCAGATCCTGTTCCCGGAATTGGAAAAGACCCCATTCAGGTGATGGGCTGCGGCTACGTCTTCCTGCAGGACGGAATCCTCGGTGCGGGGGAGATAGGGCTGCCCGTCCTTGGTGCGGGGGAGACAGGTATACTCGGTGGTGCGAGTGAGACACTGGTGCCCGGTACGAGCGAGACAGGTATACTCGGCGGTGCGAGTGAGGCAGCGGAACTCGGTGTGAGTGAGCGTGTGCAGGTATGGGCGTGCGAACACTTCCAGTTGCTGGTTCTGCGGGCGAGTTTGGCTGGTTGCATGCGTCCAGGGGTTGATGCTGGGGGGTGCGAGGAGGTTGATGGGTGGCAGGCGGTACGCCTGACGTCACAAAATGCGACACTTCCTTTCTAGGAAATAGCGTCTCCAGATATCTACGTATCGTAGCAATAGAGTTCTAATGCTTCTTATAACGCGATATCGCATCTCATTTCTATGTTTCATGAAAAGATATAATATTCATTGCGAAGTGTCACTTGTACCCCGTATTCACTTCAAATGAATGTAAATGCGTCACTTCCTTGCTAGGAAAAAGTGTTTGCATATGTCTACGCATCGAAGCAATAGAGTTCTAATGCTTCTTAAAACGCGATATCGCATCCCATTTCTATGTTTCACGATAAGATATTATATTCGTTGCGAAGTGTCATGTATACCTCGTATTCTCTTAAAAAGAATGTAAATGCGAAACTTCCTTGCTAGGAAATAGCGTTTGCAGATGTCTCCGTATCGAAACAATAGAGTTCTAATGCCTCTTAAATCGCGATATCGCATCTCATTTCTATGTTTCGTGATAAGGTATAATATTCATTGTGGAGTGTTATGTATACCCCTTATTCACTTCAAAAGAATGCAAATGCGGCACTTCGTTGCTATTAAATAGCGTTTGCATATGTCTACGTATCGTAACAAGAGAGTTCTAATGCCTTTTAAATCGCGATATCGCATTTCATTTCTATGTTTCATGATATGATATAATATTCATTGCGAAGTGTCATGTATACCTCGTATTCACTCCAAACGAATGTAAATGCGACACTTCCTTGCTAGGAAATAGCGTATTCAGATGTCTACGTATCGTAGCAATAGATTTCTAATGCTACTTAAATCGCGATATCGCATCCCTTTTCTATATTTCCTGATAAGATATAATATTCATTGCGAAGTGTCATGTATACCTCGTATTCACTTCACAAGAATGTAAATGCGACTATTGCTTGCTGGGATATAGCGTTTGCACATGTCTACTTATCGTAGCAATAGAGTTCTAATGCTACTTAAATCGCGATATCGCATCTCATTTATATGTTTCGTGATAAGATGTAATATTCATTGCGAAGTGTCATGTACTCCTCGTATTCACTTCAAACGAATGAAAATGCGACACTTCCATGCTAGGAAATAGAGTCTGCAGATGTCTACGCGTCGAGGCAATAGAGTTCTAATGCTTCTTAAAACGCGATATCGCATCTCACTTCTATGTTTCTTGATAAGATACAATATTCATTGCGAAGTGTCATGCATACCTCGTACTCACTTCAGAAGAATGTAAGTGCGACACTTCCATGCTAGGAAATAGCGTTTGCAGGTGTCTACGCGTCGAGGCAATACATTTCTAATGCTTCTTAAAACGCGATATCGCATCTCACTTCTATGTTTCTTGATAAGATACAATATTCATTGCGAAGTGTCATGCATACCTCGTACTCACTTCAGAAGAATGTAAGTGCGACACTTCCATGATAGGAAATAGCGTTTGCAGATGTCTACGCGTCGAGGCAATACATTTCTAATGCTTCTTAAAACGCGATATCGCACCTCACTTCTATGTTTCATGATAAGATACAATACTCATTGCGAAGTACCATGTATACCTCGTATTCACTTCAGAAGAATGTAAATGCGACACTTCCATGCTAGGAAATAGCGTTTGCAGATGTCTTCGCATCGAGGCCATAGAGTTCTAATGCTGCTTAAAACGCGATATCGCACCTCACTTCTATGTTTCATGATAAGATATAATATTCATTGCGAAGTGTCATGTATACCTCGTATTCACTCCAAACGAATGTAAATGCGACACTTCCTTTCTGGGAAATAGCGTATTCAGATGTCAACATATCGTAGCAATATAGTTCTAATGATACTTAAATCGCGATGTCGCATCTCATTTCTACATTTCGTGATAAGATATAATATTCATTGCGAAGTCTCATGTATACCTAGTATTCACTTCAAAAGAATGTAAATGCGACTATTCCTTGCTAGGAAATGGCGTTTGCAGATGTCAACGTTTCGTAGCAGTAGAGTTCTAATGCTACTTAAATCGCGATATCGCATCTCATCTCTGTGTTTCGTGATAAGATGTAATATTCATTGCGAAGTGTCATGTACACCTCGTATTCACTTCAGAAGAATGTAAATGCGACACTTCCATGCTAGGAAATAGCGTCTGCAGATGTCTACGCGTCGAAGCAATAGTGTTCTAATGCTTCTTAAAACGCGATATCGCATCTCACTTCTATGTTTCATGATAAGATACAATATTCATTGCGAAGTGTCATGTATACCTCGTATTCACTTCAAACGAATGTAAATGCGACACTTCCTTGCTGGGAAATATCGTATTCAGATGTCAACGTATCGTAGCAATAGAGTTCTAATGCTACTTAAATCGCGATATCGCATCTCATTTCTATATTTCGTGATAAGGTATAATATTCATTGCGAAGTGTCATGTATACCTCGTATTCACTTCCTTGCTGGGATATAGCGTTTGCAGATGTCTACGTACGGAAGCAATAGAATTCTAATGCTTTTCAAGAAGGGATATCGCACACCAGTTCTATGTTTCATGATAAGATATATTATTCATTGCGATGTGTCATGTATACCTCGCATACACTTCAAATGAATGTGAATGCGACACTTTCTTGCTAGGAAACAGCGTTTGCAGATGTCTATGTATCGAAGCAATAGAGCTCTAATGCTTCTTAAAATGAGATATCGCATCTCATTACTATGTTTCATGACAAGATATAATATTCATTGCAAAGTGTCATGTATTCCTCGTATTCACATCTAAAGAATGTAAATGCGACACTTCCTTACTAGGTTATAGCGTTTGCAAGTGTCTACATATCGAAGCAATAGAGTTCTAACGCTTCTTAAAACGCGATATCGCATCTCATTTCTATGTTTGATGATAAGATATAATATCCATTGCGAAGTGTCATGTATACCTCGTACTCACTTCAAAAGAATGTAAATGCGACACTTCCATGCTAGGAAATAGCGTTTGCAGATGTCTACGCGTCGAGGCAATAGAGTTCTAATGCTTCTTAAAACGCGATATCGCATCTCACTTCTATGTTTCTTGATAAGATACAATATTCATTGCGAAGTGTCATGCATACCTCGTACTCACTTCAGAAGAATGTAAGTGCGACACTTCCATGCTAGGAAATAGCGTTTGCAGATGTCTACGCGTCGAGGCCATAGAGTTCTAATGCTTCTTAAAACGCGATACCGCACCTCACTTCTATGTTCCATGATAAGATATAATATTCATTGCGAAGTGGCATGTATACCTCGTATTCACTTCAAAAGAATGTAAATGCGACTACTCCTTGCTAGGAAATAGCGTTTGCAGATGCCTACGCATCGTAGCAATAGAGTTGTTGTGCTTCTCAAAACGCGAAATCGCATCTCATTTCTATGCTTCATGATAAGATATAATATTCATTGCGAAGTGTCATGTATACCTCGTATTCACTCCAAACGAATGTAAATGCGACACTTCCTTGCTGGGAAATAGCGTATTCAGATGTCAACTTATCGTAGCAATATAGTTCTAATGCTACTTAAATCGCGATATCGCATCTCATTTCTACATTTCGTGATAAGATATAATATTCATTGCGAAGTGTCATGTATACCTCGTATTCACTTCAAAAGAATGTAAATGCGACTATTCCTTGCTAGGCAATGGCGTTTGCAGATGTCAACGTTTCGTAGCAATAGCGTTCTAATGCTACTTAAATCGCGATATCGCATCTCATTTCTGTGTTTCGTGATAAGATGTAACATTCATTGCGAAGTGTCATGTACACCTCGTATTCACTTCAGAAGAATGTAAATGCGACACTTCCATGCTAGGAAATAGCGTCTGCAGATGTCTACGCGTCGAAGCAATAGAGTTCTAATGCTTCCTAAAACGCGATATCGCATCTCACTTCTATGTTTCATGATAAGATACAATATTCATTGCGAAGTGTCATGTATACCTCGTATTCACTTCAAACGAATGTAAATGCGACACTTCCTTGCTGGGAAATATCGTATTCAGATGTCAACGTATCGTAGCAATAGAGTTCTAATGCTACTTAAATCGCGATATCGCATCTCATTTCTATATTTCGTGATAAGATATAATATTCATGTCGAAGTGTGATGTATACCTCGTATTCACTTCAAAAGAATGTAAATGCGACACTTCCTTGCTAGGAAATAGGGTTTGGAGATGTCTACGTATCGAGGCAATAGTGCTCTAATGCTTCTTAAAACGCGATATGGCATCTCATTCCTATGTTTCATGATAAGATATAATACCCATTCCGAAGTGTCATGTATACCTCGTATTCATATCAAAAGAATGTAAATGCGACATTTCCTTGCTAGGAAATGGCGCTTGCAGATGTCTTCGTATCGTAGAAATAGTGTTCTGACACTTATTAAAACGCGATATTGCATCTCTTTTCTAAGTTTCATGATAAGATATAATATTCATAACGAAGTGTCATGTACGTCTCCTATTCACTTCAAAAGAATGTAAATGCAAAACTTCCTTGCTAGGAAATAGCGTTTGCATATGTCTACGTATCGAGGGAAAAGTGCTCTAATGCTTCTTAAAACGCAATATCGCATCACATTTCTATGTTTCATGATAAGATATAATATCCATTCCGAAGTGTCATGTATACCTCGTATTCACTTCAAAAGAATGTGAATACGGCACTTCAAGGCTAGGAGATAGCGTTTGCAGATGTCTCCGTACCGAAGCAATAGAGTTCTATTACTTCTTCAAACGCGATATCGCATCTCATTTCTATGTTTCATGATAAGATATAATATTCATTGCGAAGTGTCATGTATACCTCGTATTCACTTCAAAAGAATGTAAATGCGACACTTCCTTGCTAGGAAATAGCGTTTCCAGGTGACCACGTATCGTAAGAATAGAGTTCTAACACTTCTTAAAACGCGATATCGCATCTCACATCTATGTTTCCTGATAAGATATAATATTCATTGCGAAGTGTCATGTATACCTCGTATTCACTCCAAACCAATGTAAATGCGACACTTCCTTGCTAGGAAATAGCGTATTCAGATGGCTACGTATCGTAGCAATAGATTTCTAATGCTACTTAAATCGCGATATCGCATCTCTTTTCTATATTTCCCGATAAGATATAATATTCATTGCGAAGTGTCATGTATACCTCGTATTCACTTCATAAGAATGTAAATGCGACTATTGCTTGCTAGGATATACAGTTTGCACATGTCTACGTATCGTAGCAATAGTGTTCTAATGCTACTTAAACCGCGATATCGCATCTCATTTATATGTTTCGTGATAAGATGTAATATTCATTGCGAAGTGTCATGTACTCCTCGTATTCACTCCAAACGAATGTAAATGTGACACTTCCTTGCTGGGAAATAGCGTATTCAGATGTCTACGTATCGTAGCAATAGAGTTGTAATGCTACTTATATCGCGATATCGCATCTCATTTATGTGTTTCGTGATAAGATATAATATTCATTGCGAAGTGTCGTGTATACCTCGTATTCACTCCAAACGAATGTAAATGCGACTATTCCTTGCTAGGAAATAGCGTATTCAGATGTCTACGTATCGTAGCAATAGATTTCTAATACTACTTAAATCGCGATATCGCATCTCTTTTCTATATTTCCCGATAAGATATAATATTCATTGCGAAGTGTCATGTATACCTCGTATTCACTTCATAAGAATGTAAATGCGACTATTGCTTGCTAGGATATAGCGTTTGCACATGTCTACGTATCGTAGCAATAGAATTCTAATGCTACATAAATCGCGATATCGCACCTCACATCTATGTTTCCTGATAAGATATAATATTCATTGCGAAGTGTCATGTAGACCTCGTATTCACTTCAAAAGAATGTAAATGCGACACTTCCATGCTGGGAAATAGCGCTTGCAGATGTCTACGTATCGTAGCAATAGAGTACTAATGCTTGTTATAACGCAATATTTCATCTTACTTCTATGTTTCATGATAAGACCTATTATTCATTGCGAAGTGTCACTTTTAGCTCGTATTCACTCCAAAAGAATGTAAAGGCGACACTTCCATGCTAGGAAATAGCGTTTGCAGATGTCTACGTAACGAAGCAATAGAGTTATAATGCTCCATATAACGAGATGACGCATCGTATTTCTACGTTTTATGATAAGATATAATATTCATTGCGATGCGTCATTTATACATCGTATTGCTTTCAAAAGGATGTAAATGCGACACTTGCTTGCTAGGAAATAGCGTTTTCAGATGTCTACGTACGGAAGCAATAGAGTTCTAATGCTTCTTAAAAAGGTATATCGCATCTCAGTTCACGTTTCATGATAAGATATATTATTCATTGCGATGTGTCATGTATACCTCGCATACACTTCAAATAAATATAAATGCGACACTTTCTTGCTAGGAAACAGCGTTTGCAGATGTCTATGTATCGAAGCAATAGAGCTCTAATGCTTCTTAAAATGAGATATCGCATCTCATTTCTATGTTTCATGATAAGATGTAATATTCATTGTTTAGTGTTATGTATACCTCGTATTCACTTCAAAAGAATGTAAATGCGACATATCCTTGCTAGGAAGTAGCGTATTCAGATGCCTACGTATCGTAGCAATAGAGTTCTAATGCTACTTAAATCGCGATATCGCATCTCATTTCTATGTTTCGTGATAAGATATAAATATTCATTGCGAAGTGTCATGTACACCTCGCATTCACTACAAAAGAATATAAATGCCACACTACCATTGTAGGAAATAGCGTCTGCAGATGTCTACGGGTCGAGGCAATAGAGTTCTAATGCTTCTCAAAACGCGATATCGCATCTCATTTCTATGCTTCATGATAAGATATAATATTCATTGCGAAGTGTCATGTATACCTCGTATTCACTTCAAAAGAATGTAAATGCGACTATTGCTTGCTAGGAAATAGCGTTTGCAGATGTCTACGTATCGTATCAATAGTGTTCTAATGCTACTTAAATCGCGATATCGCATCTCATTTATATGTTTCGTGATAAGATATGAATATTCATTGCGAAGTGTCCTGTACACCTCGCATTCACTACAAAAGAATATAAATGCCACACTACCATTGTAGGAAATAGCGTCTGCAGATGTCTACCGGTCGAGGCAATAGAGTTCTAATGCTTCTCAAAACGCGATATCGCATCTCATTTCTATGCTTCATGATAAGATATAATATTCATTGCGAAGTGTCATGTATACCTCGTATTCACTTCAAAAGAATGTAAATGCGACTATTGCTTGCTAGGAAATAGCGTTTGCAGATGCCTACGTATCGTAGCAATATGGTTGTAGAGCTTCTCAAAACGCGATATCGCATATCATTTCTATGCTTCATGATAAGATATAATATTCATTGCGAAGTGTCATGTATACCTCGTATTCACTCCAAACGAATGTAAATGCGACATTTCCTTGCTAGGAAATAGCGTATTCAGATGTCTACGTATCGTGGAAATAGATTTCTAATGCTACTTAAATCGCGATATCGCATCACTTTTCTATATTTCGTGATAAGATATAATATTCATTGCGAAGTGTCATGTATACCTCGTATTCACTTCAAAAGAATGTAAATGCGACTATTCCTTGCTAGGAAATAACGTCTGCAGATGCCTACGTTTCGTAGAAATAGAATTCTAATGCTTTTTAGATCGCGATATCGCATCTCATTTCTATGTTTCGTGATAAGTTATAATATTCATTCCGGAGTGTCATGTGTACCTCGAATTCACTTCAAGAGAATGTAAATGCGACACTTCCATGCTAGGAAATAGCGTTTGCAGACATCTCCGCATCGAGGCAATAGGGTTCTAATGCTTCTTAAAACGCGACATCGCATCTCACTTCTATGTTACATGATAAGATATAACGTTCATTGCGAAGTGTCATGTATACCTCGTATTCACTTCAAAAGAATGTAAATGCGACACTTCCTTGCTAGGAAATAGCGTTTCCAGATGACCACGTATCGTAAGAATAGAGTTCTAATACTTCTTAAAACACGATATCGCATCTCACATCTATGTTTCCTGATAAGATATAATATTCATTGCGAAGTGTCATGTATACCTCGTATTCACTTCAAAAGAATGTAAATGCGACACTTCCATGCTAGGAAATAGCGTTTGCAGATGTCTACGTATCGTAGCAATAGAGTTCTAATGCTTGTTAAAACGCAATATTTCATCTCACTTCTATGTTTCATGATAAGATACAATATTCATTGCGAAGTGTCATGTATACCTCGTATTCATATCAAAAGAATGTAAATGCGACATTTCCTTGCTAGGAAATGGCGTTTGCAGATGTCTTCGTATCGTAGAAATAGTGTTCTGACACTTATTAAAACGCGATATCGCATCTCTTTTCTAAGTTTCATGATAAGATATAATATTCATAACGAAGTGTCATGTACGTCTCCTATTCACTTCAAAAGAATGTAAATGCAACACTTCCTTGCTAGGAAATAGCGTTTGCATATGTCTACGTATCGAGGGAATAGTGCTCTAATGCTTCTTAAAACGCAATATCGCATCACATTTCTATGTTTCATGATAAGATATAATATCCATTCCGAAGTGTCATGTATACCTCGTATTCACTTCAAAAGAATGTGAATACGGCACTTCAAGGCTAGGAGATAGCGTTTGCAGATGTCTCCGTACCGAAGCAATAGAGTTCTATTACTTCTTCAAACGCGATATCGCATCTCATTTCTATGTTTCATGATAAGATATAATATTCATTGCGAAGTGTCATGTATACCTCGTATTCACTTCAAAAGAATGTAAATGCGACACTTCCTTGCTAGGAAATAGCGTTTCCAGATGACCACGTATCGTAAGAATAGAGTTCTAATACTTCTTAAAACGCGATATCGCATCTCACATCTATGTTTCCTGATAAGATATAATATTCATTGCGAAGTGTCATGTATACCTCGTATTCACTTCATAAGAATGTAAATGCGACTATTGCTTGCTAGGATATAGCGTTTGCACATGTCTACGTATCGTAGCAATAGAGTTCTAATGCTACTTAAATCGCGATATCGCATCTCATTTATATGTTTCGCGATAAGATGTAATATTCATTGCGAAGTGTCATGTATACCTCGTATTCACTTCAAACGAACGTAAATGCGACACTTCCTTGCTGGGAAATATCGTATTCAGATGTCAACGTATCGTAGCAATAGAATTCTGATGCTACTTAAATCGCGATATCGCATCACATTTCTACATTTCGTGATAAGATACAATATTCATTGCGAAGTGTCATGTATACCTCGTATTCACTTCAAAAGAATGTAAATGCGACTATTCCTTTCTAGGAAATAGCGTTTGCAGATGCCTACATATCGTAGCAATAGAATTCTAATGCTACTTAAATCGCGATATCGCATCCCACTTCTATGTTCGGTGATAAGATATAATATTCATTGCGAAGTGTCATGTATACCTCGTATTCACTTCAAAAGAATGTAAATGCGACTATTCCTTGTTAGGAAATACCGTTTGCAGATGCCTACATATCGTAGCAATGGAGTTCTAATGCTTCTCAAAACGCCATATCGCATCTCATTTACATGTTTCGTGATAAGATATAATATTCATTGAGAAGTGTCATGTATACCCCGTATTCACTTCAAAAGAATGTAAATGCGACTATTCCTTGCTAGGAAATAGCGTTTGCAGATACCTACGTATCGTAGCAATAGTGTTCTAAAGCTTCTTAAACCACGATATCGCATCTCATTTCTATGTTTCATGATAAGACCTATTATTCATTGCGAAGTGTCACTTATAGCTCGTATTCACTCCAAAAGAATGTAAAGGCGACACTTCCATGCTAGGAAATAGCGTTTGCAGATGTCTACGTAACGAAGCAATAGAGTTATAATGCTCCATATAACGAGATGACGCATCGTATTTCTACGTTTTATGATAAGATATAATATTCATTGCGATGCGTCATTTATACATCGTATTGCTTTCAAAAGGATGTAAATGCGACACTTGCTTGCTAGGAAATAGCGTTTTCAGATGTCTACGTACGGAAGCAATAGAGTTCTAATGCTTCTTAAAAAGGTATATCGCATCTCAGTTCATGTTTCATAACAAGATATATTATTCATTGCGATGTGTCATGTATACCTCGCATACACTTCAAATAAATATAAATGCGACACTTTCTTGCTAGGAAACAGCGTTTGCAGATGTCTATGTATCGAAGCAATAGAGCTCTAATGCTTCTTAAAATGAGATATCGCATCTCATTTCTATGTTTCATGATAAGATGTAATATTCATTGTTTAGTGTTATGTATACCTCGTATTCACTTCAAAAGAATGTAAATGCGACACTTCCTTGCTAGGCTGTAGCGTTTGCAGATGTCTACGTATCGAAGCAGTAGAGTACTAATGCTTCATAAAGCGCGATATCGCGTCTCATTTCAATGTTTCATGATAAGATACAATATTCATTGCGAAGTGTCATGTATACATCGTATTCACTCCAAATGAATGTAAATGCGACTCTTCCTTTCTGGGAAATAACGATTGCAGATGTCTACGTATCGAAGCAATAGAGTTCTAATGTTTCTTAAGTCGCGATATCGCATCTCATTTCTATATTTCGTGATAAGGTATAATATTCATTGTGGAGTGATATGTATACCTCGTATTCACTTGAAAATAATGTAAATGCGACACTTCCTTGCTAGGAAATAGCGTTTGCATATGTCTACGTATCGTAGCACTAGAGTTCTAATGCCTCTTAAATCGCGATATCGCATCTCATTTAGATGTTTCGTGATAAGGTATAATATTCATTGTGGAGTGTTATGTACACCCCTTATTCACTTTAAAAGAATGTAAATGCGGCACTTCCTTGCTATTATATAGCGTTTGCATATGTCTACGTATCGTAGCAAAAGAGCTCTAATGCTTTTTGAATCCCGATATCGCATATCATTTCTATGTTTCATGATAAGATATGATATTCAATGCGAAGTGTCACTTAAATCTCGCATACGCATCATATTAATGTGAATGCGACACTCCCTTTCTATTGGAAATAGCATTTGCATATGTCTACGTATCGGGGCAATAGAGTTCTGACGCTTCTTAAAACGCGATGTTGCACATTTCAATGTTTCATGATGAGATATAATATTCATTGCGAAGTGTCATGTATACCTCGGATACACTTCAAATGAATGTAAATGTGACACCTCCTTGCAAGGAAGTAGCGTTTGCAGATGTCTAGGTATCGAAGCAATAGAGTTCTAATGGTTCTTATATCGCGATATCGCATCTCATTTCTATGTATCATGATAAGATATAATATTCATTGCGAAGTGTTACGTATTCCTCGTCTACACTTCAAAAGAATGTAAATGCGACATTTCCTTTCTATTGAATAGCGTTTGCAGATGTCTACGTATCGTAACAATAGAGTTCTGATGCTCCTGAAAACGCGATATCGCATCTCATTTCTATGTTTGATGACAAGATATAATATTCATTGCGGAGTGGCATGTATACCTCGTCTACACGTGCAATGAATGTAAATGCGACACTTCCTTGCTAGGAAATACAGTTTGCAGATATCTGCGTAACGAAACAATAGAATTCTAATGCTTCTTAAAACGCGATATCGCATCTCATATCTATGTCTCATGATAAGATGTAATATTCATTGCGAAGTGTTACGTATTCCTCGCATATACTTCAAATGAATGTAAATGCGACACTTCCTTGTTGGCAATAGCGTTTGCAGATGTCTACGTATCGTAGCAATAGAGTTCTAATGCTACTTAAATCGCGATATCGCATCTCATTTATATGTTTCGTGATAAGATATAATAGTCATTCCGGAGTGTCATGTATACATCGTATTCACTTCAAAAGAATGTAAATGCGACTATTCCTTGCTAGGAAATAGCGTTTGCAGATGTCTACGTATCGTAGCAATAGTGTTCTAATGCTTCTCAAAACGCGATATCGCATCTCATTTCTATGCTTCATGATAACGCATGATAACATCTGCAAACGCTATTTCCTTGCAAGGAAGTGTCGCATTTACATTCATTTGAAGTGCAGACGAGTAATACATAACACTTCCCCAATCATATTATATCTTACCATGAAACATAGAAATGAGATGCGATATCGCGTTTTAAGAAGCATTGGAACTCTATTGCTGCGATACGTAGACATCTGCAAACGCTATTTCCTTGCAAGGAAGAGTCGCATTTACATTCATTTGATGTGTAGACGAAGAATACATGACACTTCGCAAATCATATTTTATCTTACCATGAAACATAGAAATGAGATGCGATATCGCGCTTTAAGGAGCAATAGAACTCTATTGCTACGATACCTAGTCATCTGCAGACGCTATTTCCTAGCAGGGAAGTGTGGCATTTACATTCATTTGATGTGTAGACGGGGAATACATGACACTTCGCAAATCATATTATATCTTACCATGAAACATAGAAATGTGATGCGATATCGCGTTTTAAGAATCATAAGAACTCTATTGCTACGATACGTAGACATCTGCAAACGCTATTTCCATGCAAGGAAGTGTCGCATTTACATTCATTTGATGTGTAGAAGAGGAATACATAACACATCGCAAATCATATTATACCTTATCATGAAACATAGAAATGAGGAGCGATATCGCGTTTTAAGAAGTATTAGAACACTATTGCTAAGATAGGTAGACATTTGCAAACGCTATTTCCTTGCAAGGAAGTGTCGCATTTACATTCATTTGAAGTGTAGACGAGGAATGCATAACACTTCTCCAATCATATTATATCTTACCATGAAACATAGAAATGAGATGCGATATCGCGTTTTAAGAAGCATTGGAAATCTATTGCTACGATACGTAGACATCTGCAAACGCTATATCCTAGCGAGGAAGTGTCGCATTCACATTCATTTGAAGTGTAGACGAGGAATACATAACACTTCGCAAATCATATTATATATTACCATGAATCACAGAAATGAGATGCGATATCGCGTTTTAAGAATCATAAGAACTCTATTGCTACGATGCCTAGTCATCTGCAGACGCTATTTCCTAGCAGGGAAGTGTGGCATTTACATTCATTTGAAGCGTAAACGGGGAATACATGACACTTCGCAAATCTTATTATATCTTACCATGAAACATAGAAATGTGAGGCGATTTCGCGTTTTAAGAAGCATTGGAAATCTATTGCTACGATACGTAGACATCTGCAAACGCAATATCCTAGCGAGGAAGTGTCGCATTCACATTCATTTGAAGTGTGGACGACGAATACATAACACTTCGCAAATCATATTATATCTTACCATGAAACACAGAAATGAGATGCGATATCGCGTTTTAAGAATCATAAGAACTCTATTGCTACGATACGTAGACATCTCCAAACGCTATTTCCTTGCAAGGAAGTGTCGCATTTACATTCATTTGAAGTGTAGACGAGGACTACATAACACTTCGCGAATCATATTATATCTTACCATCAAACATAGAAATGAGATGCGATATCGCGTTTTAAGAATCATAAGAACTCTATTGCTACGATACGTATATAGACATCTGCAAACGCTATTTCCTTGCAAGGAAGTGTCGCATTTACATTCATTTGAAGTGTAGACGAGTAATACATAACACTTCGCAAATCATATTATATCTTACCATGAGACATGGAAATGAGATGCGATATCGCGTTTTAAGAAGCATTTGAACTCTATTGCTACGATAGGTAGACATCTGCATCGCTATTTCCTAGCAAGGAAGTTTCGCATTTACATTCATTTGAAGTGTAGAAGAGGAATACATAACACTTCGCAAATCATATTATATCTTACCATGAAACATGGAAATGAGATGCGATATCGCGTTTTAAGAAGCATTAAAACTCTATTGCTACGATAGGTAGACATCTGCAAACGCTATTTCCTAGCAAGGAAGTGTCGCATTTACATTCATTTGATGTGTAGACGAGGAATACATAACACTTCGCAAATCATATTATATCTTACCATGAAACATAGAAATGAGATGCGATATCGCGTCTTAAGAAGCACTTGAACTCTATTGCTTCGATACGTAGACATCTGCAAACGCTATTTCCTAGCAAGGAAGTGTCGCATTTACATTCATTTGAAGTGTAGACGAGGACTACATAACACTTCGCGAATCATATTCTATCTTACCATGAAACATAGAAATGAGATGCGATATCGCGCTTTAAGAAGCATTAGAACTCTATTGCTACGATACGTAGACATCTCCAAACGCTATTTCCTTGCAAGGAAGTGTCGCATTTACATTCATTTGAAGTGTAGACGAGGACTACATAACACTTCGCGAATCATATTATATCTTACCATCAAACATAGAAATGAGATACGATATCGCGTTTTAAGAATCATAAGAACTCTATTGCTACGATACGTATATAGACATCTGCAAACGCTATTTCCTTGCAAGGAAGTGTCGCATTTACATTCATTTGAAGTGTAGACGAGTAATACATAACACTTCCCCAATCATATTATATCTTACCATGAAACATAGAAATGAGATGCGATATCGCGTTTTAAGAAGCATTGGAACTCTATTGCTGCCATACGTAGACATCTGCAAACGCTATTTCCTTGCAAGGAAGAGTCGCATTTACATTCATTTGATGTGTAGACGAAGAATGCATGACACTTCGCAAATCATATTTTATCTTACCATGAAACATAGAAATGAGATGCGATATCGCGATTTAAGAAGCAATAGAACTCTATTGCTACGATACCTAGTCATCTGCAGACGCTATTTCCTAGCAGGGAAGTGTGGCATTTACATTCATTTGATGTGTAGACGGGGAATACATGACGCTTCGCAAATCATATTATATCTTACCATGAAACATAGAAATGTGATGCGATATCGCGTTTTAAGAATCATAAGAACTCTATTGCTACGATACGTAGACATCTGCAAACGCTATTTCCATGCAAGGAAGTGTCGCATTTACATTCATTTGATGTGTAGAAGAGGAATACATAACACATCGCAAGTCATATTATACCTTATCATGAAACATAGAAATGAGGAGCGATATCGCGTTTTAAGAAGTATTAGAACACTATTGCTAAGATAGGTAGACATTTGCAAACGCTATTTCCTTGCAAGGAAGTGTCGCATTTACATTCATTTGAAGTGTAGACGAGGAATGCATAACACTTCTCCAATCATATTATATCTTACCATGAAACATAGAAATGAGATGCGATATCGCGTTTTAAGAAGCATTGGAAATATATTGCTACGATACGTAGACATCTGCAAACGCTATATCCTAGCGAGGAAGTGTCGCATTCACATTCATTTGAAGTGTAGACGAGGAATACATAACACTTCGCAAATCATATTATATATTACCATGAATCACAGAAATGAGATGCGATATCGCGTTTTAAGAATCATAAGAACTCTATTGCTACGATCCCTAGTCATCTGCAGACGCTATTTCCTAGCAGGGAAGTGTGGCATTTACATTCATTTGAAGCGTAGACGGGGAATACATGACACTTCGCAAATCTTATTATATCTTACCATGAAACATAGAAATGTGAGGCGATTTCGCGTTTTAAGAAGCATTGGAAATCTATTGCTACGATACGTAGACATCTGCAAACGCTATATCCTACCGAGGAAGTGTCGCATTCACATTCATTTGAAGTGTGGACGACGAATACATAACACTTCGCAAATGATATTATATCTTACCATGAAACATAGAAATGAGATGCGATATCGCGTTTTAAGAATCATAAGAACTCTATTGCTACGATACGTAGACATCTCCAAACGCTATTTCCTTGCAAGGAAGTGTCGCATTTACATTCATTTGAAGTGTAGACGAGGAATACATAACACTTCGCAAATCATATTATACCTTACCATGAAACATAGAAATGAGATGCGATAGCGCGTTTTATGAATCACAAGAACTCTATTGCTACGATACGTAGACATATGCAAACGCTATTTCCTTGCAAGGAAGAGTCGCATTTATATTCATTTGAAGTGTAGACGAAGAATACATGACACGTCGCAAATCATATTATATCTTACCATGAAACATAGAAATGAGATGCGATATCGCGTTTTAAGAAGCATTGGAACTCTATTGCTGCGATACGTAGACATCTGCAAACGCTATTTCCTTGCAAGGAAGAGTCGCATTTACATTCATTTGATGTGTAGACGAAGAATACATGACACTTCGCAAATCATATTTTATCTTACCATGAAACATAGAAATGAGATGCGATATCGCGCTTTAAGGAGCAATAGAACACTATTGCTACGATACCTAGTCATCTGCAGACGCTATTTCCTAGCAGGGAAGTGTGGCATTTACATTCATTTGATGTGTAGACGGGGAATACATGACACTTCGCAAATCATATTATATCTTACCATGAAACATAGAAATGTGATGCGATATCGCGTTTTAAGAATCATAAGAACTCTATTGCTACGATACGTAGACATCTGCAAACGCTATTTCCATGCAAGGAAGTGTCGCATTTACATTCATTTGATGTGTAGAAGAGGAATACATAACACATCGCAAATCATATTATACCTTATCATGAAACATAGAAATGAGGAGCGATATCGCGTTTTAAGAAGTATTAGAACACTATTGCTAAGATAGGTAGACATTTGCAAACGCTATTTCCTTGCAAGGAAGTGTCGCATTTACATTCATTTGAAGTGTAGACGAGGAATTCATAACACTTCTCCAATCATATTATATCTTACCATGAAACATAGAAATGAGATGCGATATCGCGTTTTAAGAAGCATTGGAAATCTATTGCTACGATACGTAGACATCTGCAAACGCTATATCCTAGCGAGGAAGTGTCGCATTCACATTCATTTGAAGTGTAGACGAAGAATACATGACACGTCGCAAATCATATTATATCTTACCATGAAACATAGAAATGAGATGCGATATCGCGTTTTAAGAAGCATTAGAACTCTATTGCTACGATAGGTAGACATCTGCATCGCTATTTCCTAGCAAGGAAGTTTCGCATTTACATTCATTTGAAGTGTAGAAGAGGAATACATAACACTTCGCAAACCATATTATATCTTACCATGAAACATGGAAATGAGATGCGATATCGCGCTTTAAGAAGCATTAGAACTCTATTGCTACGATACGTAGACATCTCCAAACGCTATTTCCTTGCAAGGAAGTGTCGCATTTACATTCATTTGAAGTGTAGACGAGGACTACATAACACTTCGCGAATCATATTATATCTTACCATCAAACATAGAATTAGATGCGATATCGCGTTTTAAGAATCATAAGAACTCTATTGCTACGATACGTATATAGACATCTGCAAACGCTATTTCCTTGCAAGGAAGTGTCGCATTTACATTCATTTGAAGTGTAGACGAGTAATACATAACACTTCCCCAATCATATTATATCTTACCATGAAACATAGAAATGAGATGCGATATCGCGTTTTAAGAAGCATTGGAACTCTATTGCTGCGATACGTAGACATCTGCAAACGCTATTTCCTTGCAAGGAAGAGTCGCATTTACATTCATTTGATGTGTAGACGAAGAATACATGACACTTCGCAAATCATATTTTATCTTACCATGAAACATAGAAATGAGATGCGATATCGCGCTTTAAGGAGCAATAGAACACTATTGCTACGATACCTAGTCATCTGCAGACGCTATTTCCTAGCAGGGAAGTGTGGCATTTACATTCATTTGATGTGTAGACGGGGAATACATGACACTTCGCAAATCATATTATATCTTACCATGAAACATAGAAATGTGATGCGATATCGCGTTTTAAGAATCATAAGAACTCTATTGCTACGATACGTAGACATCTGCAAACGCTATTTCCATGCAAGGAAGTGTCGCATTTACATTCATTTGATGTGTAGAAGAGGAATACATAACACATCGCAAATCATATTATACCTTATCATGAAACATAGAAATGAGGAGCGATATCGCGTTTTAAGAAGTATTAGAACACTATTGCTAAGATAGGTAGACATTTGCAAACGCTATTTCCTTGCAAGGAAGTGTCGCATTTACATTCATTTGAAGTGTAGACGAGGAATGCATAACACTTCTCCAATCATATTATATCTTACCATGAAACATAGAAATGAGATGCGATATCGCGTTTTAAGAAGCATTGGAAATATATTGCTACGATACGTAGACATCTGCAAACGCTATATCCTAGCGAGGAAGTGTCGCATTCACATTCATTTGAAGTGTAGACGAAGAATACATGACACGTCGCAAATCATATTATATCTTACCATGAAACATAGAAATGAGATGCGATATCGCGTTTTAAGAAGCATTAGAACTCTATTGCTACGATAGGTAGACATCTGCATCGCTATTTCCTAGCAAGGAAGTTTCGCATTTACATTCATTTGAAGTGTAGAAGAGGAATACATAACACTTCGCAAACCATATTATATCTTACCATGAAACATGGAAATGAGATGCGATATCGCGCTTTAAGAAGCATTAGAACTCTATTGCTACGATACGTAGACATCTCCAAACGCTATTTCCTTGCAAGGAAGTGTCGCATTTACATTCATTTGAAGTGTAGACGAGGACTACATAACACTTCGCGAATCATATTATATCTTACCATCAAACATAGAATTAGATGCGATATCGCGTTTTAAGAATCATAAGAACTCTATTGCTACGATACGTATATAGACATCTGCAAACGCTATTTCCTTGCAAGGAAGTGTCGCATTTACATTCATTTGAAGTGTAGACGAGTAATACATAACACTTCCCCAATCATATTATATCTTACCATGAAACATAGAAATGAGATGCGATATCGCGTTTTAAGAAGCATTGGAACTCTATTGCTGCGATACGTAGACATCTGCAAACGCTATTTCCTTGCAAGGAAGAGTCGCATTTACATTCATTTGATGTGTAGATGAAGAATATATGACACTTCGCAAATCATATTTTATCTTACCATGAAACATAGAAATGAGATGCGATATCGCGCTTTAAGGAGCAATAGAACTCTATTGCTACGATACCTAGTCATCTGCAGACGCTATTTCCTAGCAGGGAAGTGTGGCATTTACATTCATTTGAAGTGTAGACGAGGAATACATAACACTTCGCAAATCATATTATATATTACCATGAATCACAGAAATGAGATGCGATATCGCGTTTTAAGAATCATAAGAACTCTATTGCTACGATCCCTAGTCATCTGCAGACGCTATTTCCTAGCTGGGAAGTGTGGCATTTACATTCATTTGAAGCGTAGACGGGGAATACATGACACTTCGCAAATCTTATTATATCTTACCATGAAACATAGAAATGTGAGGCGATTTCGCGTTTTAAGAAGCATTGGAAATCTATTGCTACGATACGTAGACATCTGCAAACGCTATATCCTACCGAGGAAGTGTCGCATTCACATTCATTTGAAGTGTGGACGACGAATACATAACACTTCGCAAATGATATTATATCTTACCATGAAACATAGAAATGAGATGCGATATCGCGTTTTAAGAATCATAAGAACTCTATTGCTACGATACGTAGACATCTCCAAACGCTATTTCCTTGCAAGGAAGTGTCGCATTTACATTCATTTGAAGTGTAGACGAGGAATACATAACACTTCGCAAATCATATTATACCTTACCATGAAACATAGAAATGAGATGCGATAGCGCGTTTTATGAATCATAAGAACTCTATTGCTACGATACGTAGACATATGCAAACGCTATTTCCTTGCAAGGAAGAGTCGCATTTACATTCATTTGAAGTGTAGACGAAGAATACATGACACGTCGCAAATCATATTATATCTTACCATGAAACATAGAAATGAGATGCGATATCGCGTTTTAAGAAGCATTAGAACTCTATTGCTACGATAGGTAGACATCTGCAAACGCTATATCCTAGCGAGGAAGTGTCGCATTCACATTCATTTGAAGTGTAGACGAAGAATACATGACACGTCGCAAATCATATTATATCTTACCATGAAACATAGAAATGAGATGCGATATCGCGTTTTAAGAAGCATTAGAACTCTATTGCTACGATAGGTAGACATCTGCATCGCTATTTCCTAGCAAGGAAGTTTCGCATTTACATTCATTTGAAGTGTAGAAGAGGAATACATAACACTTCGCAAACCATATTATATCTTACCATGAAACATGGAAATGAGATGCGATATCGCGCTTTAAGAAGCATTAGAACTCTATTGCTACGATACGTAGACATCTCCAAACGCTATTTCCTTGCAAGGAAGTGTCGCATTTACATTCATTTGATGTGTAGACGAGGACTACATAACACTTCGCGAATCATATTATATCTTACCATCAAACATAGAATTAGATGCGATATCGCGTTTTAAGAATCATAAGAACTCTATTGCTACGATACGTATATAGACATCTGCAAACGCTATTTCCTTGCAAGGAAGTGTCGCATTTACATTCATTTGAAGTGTAGACGAGTAATACATAACACTTCCCCAATCATATTATATCTTACCATGAAACATAGAAATGAGATGCGATATCGCGTTTTAAGAAGCATTGGAACTCTATTGCTGCGATACGTAGACATCTGCAAACGCTATTTCCTTGCAAGGAAGAGTCGCATTTACATTCATTTGATGTGTAGACGAAGAATACATGACACTTCGCAAATCATATTTTATCTTACCATGAAACATAGAAATGAGATGCGATATCGCGCTTTAAGGAGCAATAGAACTCTATTGCTACGATACCTAGTCATCTGCAGACGCTATTTCCTAGCAGGGAAGTGTGGCATTTACATTCATTTGATGTGTAGACGGGGAATACATGACACTCGCAAATCATATTATATCTTACCATGAAACATAGAAATGTGATGCGATATCGCGTTTTAAGAATCATACGAACTCTATTGCTACGATACGTAGACATCTGCAAACGCTATTTCCATGCAAGGAAGTGTCGCATTTACATTCATTTGATGTGTAGAAGAGGAATACATAACACATCGCAAATCATATTATACCTTATCATGAAACATAGAAATGAGGAGCGATATCGCGTTTTAAGAAGTATTAGAACACTATTGCTAAGATAGGTAGACATTTGCAAACGCTATTTCCTTGCAAGGAAGTGTCGCATTTACATTCATTTGAAGTGTAGACGAGGAATGCATAACACTTCTCCAATCATATTATATCTTACCATGAAACATAGAAATGAGATGCGATATCGCGTTTTAAGAAGCATTGGAAATATATTGCTACGATACGTAGACATCTGCAAACGCTATATCCTAGCGAGGAAGTGTCGCATTCACATTCATTTGAAGTGTAGACGAGGAATACATAACACTTCGCAAATCATATTATATATTACCATGAATCATAGAAATGAGATGCGATATCGCGTTTTAAGAATCATAAGAACTCTATTGCTACGATCCCTAGTCATCTGCAGACGCTATTTCCTAGCAGGGAAGTGTGGCATTTACATTCATTTGAAGCGTAGACGGGGAATACATGACACTTCGCAAATCTTATTATATCTTACCATGAAACATAGAAATGTGAGGCGATTTCGCGTTTTAAGAAGCATTGGAAATCTATTGCTACGATACGTAGACATCTGCAAACGCTATATCCTACCGAGGAAGTGTCGCATTCACATTCATTTGAAGTGTGGACGACGAATACATAACACTTCGCAAATGATATTATATCTTACAATGAAACATAGAAATGAGATGCGATATCGCGTTTTAAGAATCATAAGAACTCTATTGCTACGATACGTAGACATCTCCAAACGCTATTTCCTTGCAAGGAAGTGTCGCATTTACATTCATTTGAAGTGTAGACGAGGAACACATAACACTTCGCAAATCATATTATACCTTACCATGAAACATAGAAATGAGATGCGATAGCGCGTTTTATGAATCATAAGAACTCTATTGCTACGATACGTAGACATATGCAAACGCTATTTCCTTGCAAGGAAGAGTCGCATTTACATTCATTTGAAGTGTAGACGAAGAATACATGACACGTCGCAAATCATATTATATCTTACCATGAAACATAGAAATGAGATGCGATATCGCGTTTTAAGAAGCATTAGAACTCTATTGCTACGATAGGTAGACATCTGCATCGCTATTTCCTAGCAAGGAAGTTTCGCATTTACATTCATTTGAAGTGTAGAAGAGGAATACATAACACTTCGCAAACCTATCTTACCATGAAACATGGAAATGAGATGCGATATCGCGCTTTAAGAAGCATTAGAACTCTATTGCTACGATACGTAGACATCTCCAAACGCTATTTCCTTGCAAGGAAGTGTCGCATTTACATTCATTTGAAGTGTAGACGAGGAATACATGACACTTCGCAAATCATATTATATCTTACCATGAAACATAGAAATGTGATGCGATATCGCGTTTTAAGAATCATACGAACTCTATTGCTACGATACGTAGACATCTGCAAACGCTATTTCCATGCAAGGAAGTGTCGCATTTACATTCATTTGAAGTGTAGAAGAGGAATACATAACACATCGCAAATCATATTATACCTTATCATGAAACATAGAAATGAGGAGCGATATCGCGTTTTAAGAAGTATTAGAACACTATTGCTAAGATAGGTAGACATTTGCAAACGCTATTTCCTTGCAAGGAAGTGTCGCATTTACATTCATTTGAAGTGTAGACGAGGAATGCATAACACTTCTCCAATCATATTATATCTTACCATGAAACATAGAAATGAGATGCGATATCGCGTTTAAGAAGCATTGGAAATATATTGCTACGATACGTAGACATCTGCAAACGCTATATCCTAGCGAGGAAGTGTCGCATTCACATTCATTTGAAGTGTAGACGAGGAATACATAACACTTCGCAAATCATATTATATATTACCATGAATCACAGAAATGAGATGCGATATCGCGTTTTAAGAATCATAAGAACTCTATTGCTACGATCCTAGTCATCTGCAGGACGCTATTTCCTAGCAGGGAAGTGTGGCATTTACATTCATTTGAAGCGTAGACGGGGAATACATGACACTTCGCAAATCTATTATATCTTACCATGAAACATAGAAATGTGAGGCGATTTCGCGTTTTTAAGAAGCATTGGAAATCTATTGCTACGATACGTAGACATCTGCAAACGCTATATCCTACCGAGGAAGTGTCGCATTCACATTCATTTGAAGTGTGGACGACGAATACATAACACTTCGCAAATGATATTATATCTTACCATGAAACATAGAAATGAGATGCGATATCGCGTTTTAAGAATCATAAGAACTCTATTGCTACGATACGTAGACATCTCCAAACGCTATTTCCTTGCAAGGAAGTGTCGCATTTACATTCATTTGAAGTGTAGACGAGGAATACATAACACTTCGCAAATCATATTATACCTTACCATGAAACATAGAAATGAGATGCGATAGCGCGTTTTATGAATCATAAGAACTCTATTGCTACGATACGTAGACATATGCAAACGCTATTTCCTTGCAAGGAAGAGTCGCATTTACATTCATTTGAAGTGTAGACGAAGAATACATGACACGTCGCAAATCATATTATATTTTACCATGAAACATAGAAATGAGATGCGATATCGCGTTTTAAGAAGCATTAGAACTCTATTGCTACGATAGGTAGACATCTGCATCGCTATTTCCTAGCAAGGAAGTTTCGCATTTACATTCATTTGAAGTGTAGAAGAGGAATACATAACACTTCGCAAACCATATTATATCTTACCATGAAACATGGAAATGAGATGCGATATCGCGCTTTAAGAAGCATTAGAACTCTATTGCTACGATACGTAGACATCTCCAAACGCTATTTCCTTGCAAGGAAGTGTCGCATTTACATTCATTTGAAGTGTAGACGAGGACTACATAACACTTCGCGAATCATATTATATCTTACCATCAAACATAGAATTAGATGCGATATCGCGTTTTAAGAATCATAAGAACTCTATTGCTACGATACGTATATAGACATCTGCAAACGCTATTTCCTTGCAAGGAAGTGTCGCATTTACATTCATTTGAAGTGTAGACGAGTAATACATAACACTTCCCCAATCATATTATATCTTACCATGAAACATAGAAATGAGATGCGATATCGCGTTTTAAGAAGCATTGGAACTCTATTGCTGCGATACGTAGACATCTGCAAACGCTATTTCCTTGCAAGGAAGAGTCGCATTTACATTCATTTGATGTGTAGACGAAGAATACATGACACTTCGCAAATCATATTTTATCTTACCATGAAACATAGAAATGAGATGCGATATCGCGCTTTAAGGAGCAATAGAACTCTATTGCTACGATACCTAGTCATCTGCAGACGCTATTCCCTAGCAGGGAAGTGTGGCATTTACATTCATTTGATGTGTAGACGGGGAATACATGACACTTCGCAAATCATATTATATCTTACCATGAAACATAGAAATGTGATGCGATATCGCGTTTTAAGAATCATAAGAACTCTATTGCTACGATACGTAGACATCTGCAAACGCTATTTCCATGCAAGGAAGTGTCGCATTTACATTCATTTGATGTGTAGAAGAGGAATACATAACACATCGCAAATCATATTATACCTTATCATGAAACATAGAAATGAGGAGCGATATCGCGTTTTAAGAAGTATTAGAACACTATTGCTAAGATAGGTAGACATTTGCAAACGCTATTTCCTTGCAAGGAAGTGTCGCATTTACATTCATTTGAAGTGTAGACGAGGAATGCATAACACTTCTCCAATCATATTATATCTTACCATGAAACATAGAAATGAGATGCGATATCGCGTTTTAAGAAGCATTGGAAATCTATTGCTACGATACGTAGACATCTGCAAACGCTATATCCTAGCGAGGAAGTGTCGCATTCACATTCATTTGAAGTGTAGACGAAGAATACATGACACGTCGCAAATCATATTATATCTTACCATGAAACATAGAAATGAGATGCGATATCGCGTTTTAAGAAGCATTAGAACTCTATTGCTACGATAGGTAGACATCTGCATCGCTATTTCCTAGCAAGGAAGTTTCGCATTTACATTCATTTGAAGTGTAGAAGAGGAATACATAACACTTCGCAAACCATATTATATCTTACCATGAAACATGGAAATGAGATGCGATATCGCGCTTTAAGAAGCATTAGAACTCTATTGCTACGATACGTAGACATCTCCAAACGCTATTTCCTTGCAAGGAAGTGTCGCATTTACATTCATTTGAAGTGTAGACGAGGACTACATAACACTTCGCGAATCATATTATATCTTACCATCAAACATAGAATTAGGTGCGATATCGCGTTTTAAGAATCATAAGAACTCTATTGCTACGATACGTATATAGACATCTGCAAACGCTATTTCCTTGCAAGGAAGTGTCGCATTTACATTCATTTGAAGTGTAGACGAGTAATACATAACACTTCCCCAATCATATTATATCTTACCATGAAACATAGAAATGAGATGCGATATCGCGTTTTAAGAAGCATTGGAACTCTATTGCTGCGATACGTAGACATCTGCAAACGCTATTTCCTTGCAAGGAAGAGTCGCATTTACATTCATTTGATGTGTAGACGAAGAATACATGACACTTCGCAAATCATATTTTATCTTACCATGAAACATAGAAATGAGATGCGATATCGCGCTTTAAGGAGCAATAGAACTCTATTGCTACGATACCTAGTCATCTGCAGACGCTATTTCCTAGCAGGGAAGTGTGGCATTTACATTCATTTGATGTGTAGACGGGGAATACATGACACTTCGCAAATCATATTATATCTTACCATGAAACATAGAAATGTGATGCGATATCGCGTTTTAAGAATCATACGAACTCTATTGCTACGATACGTAGACATCTGCAAACGCTATTTCCATGCAAGGAAGTGTCGCATTTACATTCATTTGATGTGTAGAAGAGGAATACATAACACATCGCAAATCATATTATACCTTATCATGAAACATAGAAATGAGGAGCGATATCGCGTTTTAAGAAGTATTAGAACACTATTGCTAAGATAGGTAGACATTTGCAAACGCTATTTCCTTGCAAGGAAGTGTCGCATTTACATTCATTTGAAGTGTAGACGAGGAATGCATAACACTTCTCCAATCATATTATATCTTACCATGAAACATAGAAATGAGATGCGATATCGCGTTTTAAGAAGCATTGGAAATCTATTGCTACGACACGTAGACATCTGCAAACGCTATATCCTAGCGAGGAAGTGTCGCATTCACATTCATTTGAAGTGTAGACGAGGAATACATAACACTTCGCAAATCATATTATATATTACCATGAATCACAGAAATGAGATGCGATATCGCGTTTTAAGAATCATAAGAACTCTATTGCTACGATGCCTAGTCATCTGCAGACGCTATTTCCTAGCAGGGAAGTGTGGCATTTACATTCATTTGAAGCGTAGACGGGGAATACATGACACTTCGCAAATCTTATTATATCTTACCATGAAACATAGAAATGTGAGACGATTTCGCGTTTTAAGAAGCATTGGAAATCTATTGCTACGATACGTAGACATCTGCAAACGCTATATCCTAGCGAGGAAGTGTCGCATTCACATTCATTTGAAGTGTGGACGACGAATACATAACACTTCGCAAATCATATTATATCTTACCATGAAACACAGAAATGAGATGCGATATCGCGTTTTAAGAATCATAAGAACTCTATTGCTACGATACGTAGACATCTCCAAACGCTATTTCCTTGCAAGGAAGTGTCGCATTTACATTCATTTGAAGTGTAGAGGAGGAATACATAACACTTCGCAAATCATATTATACCTTACCATGAAACATAGAAATGAGATGCGATATCGCGTTTTATGAATCATAAGAACTCTATTGCTACGATACGTAGACATATGCAAACGCTATTTCCTTGCAAGGAAGAGTCGCATTTACATTCATTTGAAGTGTAGACGAAGAATACATGACACGTCGCAAATCATATTATATCTTACCATGAAACATAGAAATGAGATGCGATATCGCGTTTTAAGAAGCATTAGAACTCTATTGCTACGATAGGTAGACATCTGCATCGCTATTTCCTAGGAAGGAAGTTTCGCATTTACATTCATTTGAAGTGTAGACGAAGAATACATGACACGTCGCAAATCATATTATATCTTACCATGAAACATAGAAATGAGATGCGATATCGCGTTTTAAGAAGCATTAGAACTCTATTGCTACGATAGGTAGACATCTGCATCGCTATTTCCTAGCAAGGAAGTTTCGCATTTACATTCATTTGAAGTGTAGAAGAGGAATACATAACACTTCGCAAACCATATTATATCTTACCATGAAACATGGAAATGAGATGCGATATCGCGCTTTAAGAAGCATTAGAACTCTATTGCTACGATACGTAGACATCTCCAAACGCTATTTCCTTGCAAGGAAGTGTCGCATTTACATTCATTTGAAGTGTAGACGAGGAATACATAACACTTCGCAAATCATATTATATCTTACCGTGAAACATAGAAATGAGATGCGATATCGCGTTTTAAGAAGTATTAGAACACTATTGCTAAGATAGGTAGACATTTGCAAACGCTATTTCCTTGCAAGGAAGTGTCGCATTTACATTCATTTGAAGTGTAGACGAGGAATACATAACACTTCTCCAATCATATTATATCTTACCATGAAACATAGAAATGAGATGCGATATCGCGTTTTAAGAAGCATTAGAACTCTATTGCTACGATAGGTAGACATCTGCAAACGCTATTTCCTAGCAAGGAAGTGTCGCATTTACATTCATTTGAAGTGTAGACGAGGACTACATAACACTTCGCGAATCATATTCTATCTTACCATGAAACATAGAAATGAGATGCGATATCGCGCTTTAAGAAGCATTAGAACTCTATTGCTACGATACGTAGACATCTCCAAACGCTATTTCCTTGCAAGGAAGTGTCGCATTTACATTCATTTGAAGTGTAGACGAGGACTACATAACACTTCGCGAATCATATTATATCTTACCATCAAACATAGAAATGAGATGCGATATCGCGTTTTAAAAATCATAAGAACTCTATTGCTACGATACGTATATAGACATCTGCAAACGCTATTTCCTTGCAAGGAAGTGTCGCATTTACATTCATTTGAAGTGTAGACGAGTAATACATAACACTTCCCCAATCATATTATATCTTACCATGAAACATAGAAATGAGATGCGATATCGCGTTTTAAGAAGCATTGGAACTCTATTGCTGCGATACGTAGACATCTGCAAACGCTATTTCCTTGCAAGGAAGAGTCGCATTTACATTCATTTGATGTGTAGACGAAGAATGCATGACACTTCGCAAATCATATTTTATCTTACCATGAAACATAGAAATGAGATGCGATGTCGCGCTTTAAGAAGCAATAGAACTCTATTGCTACGATACCTAGTCATCTGCAGACGCTATTTCCTAGCAGGGAAGTGTGGCATTTACATTCATTTGATGTGTAGACGGGGAATACATGACACTTCGCAAATCATATTATATCTTACCATGAAACATAGAAATGTGATGCGATATCGCGTTTTAAGAATCATAAGAACTCTATTGCTACGATACGTAGACATCTGCAAACGCTATTTCCATGCAAGGAAGTGTCGCATTTACATTCATTTGATGTGTAGAAGAGGAATACATAACACATCGCAAATCATATTATACCTTATCATGAAACATAGAAATGAGGAGCGATATCGCGTTTTAAGAAGTATTAGAACACTATTGCTAAGATAGGTAGACATTTGCAAACGCTATTTCCTTGCAAGGAAGTGTCGCATTTACATTCATTTGAAGTGTCGACGAGGAATGCATAACACTTCTCCAATCATATTATATCTTACCATGAAACATAGAAATGAGATGCGATATCGCGTTTTAAGAAGCATTGGAAATCTATTGCTACGATACGTAGACATCTGCAAACGCTATATCCTAGCGAGGAAGTGTCGCAATCACATTCATTTGAAGTGTAGACGAGGAATACATAACACTTCGCAAATCATATTATATATTACCATGAATCACAGAAATGAGATGCGATATCGCGTTTTAAGAATCATAAGAACTCTATTGCTACGATCCCTAGTCATCTGCAGACGCTATTTCCTAGCAGGGAAGTGTGGCATTTACATTCATTTGAAGCGTAGACGGGGAATACATGACACTTCGCAAATCTTATTATATCTTACCATGAAACATAGAAATGTGAGGCGATTTCGCGTTTTAAGAAGCATTGGAAATCTATTGCTACGATACGTAGACATCTGCAAACGCTATATCCTAGCGAGGAAGTGTCGCATTCACATTCATTTGAAGTGTGGACGACGAATACATAACACTTCGCAAATCATATTATATCTTACCATGAAACACAGAAATGAGATGCGATATCGCGTTTTAAGAATCATAAGAACTCTATTGCTACGATACGTAGACATCTCCAAACGCTATTTCCTTGCAAGGAAGTGTCGCATTTACATTCATTTGAAGTGTAGACGAGGAATACATAACACTTCGCAAATCATATTATACCTTACCATGAAACATAGAAATGAGATGCGATATCGCGTTTTATGAATCATAAGAACTCTATTGCTACGATACGTAGACATATGCAAACGCTATTTCCTTGCAAGGAAGAGTCGCATTTTCATTCATTTGAAGTGTAGACGAAGAATACATGACACGTCGCAAATCATATTTTATCTTACCATGAAACATAGAAATGAGATGCGATATCGCGCTTTAAGAAGCAATAGAACTCTATTGCTACGATACCTAGTCATCTGCAGACGCTATTTCCTAGCAGGGAAGTGTGGCATTTACATTCATTTGATGTGTAGACGGGGAATACATGACACTTCGCAAATCATATTATATCTTACCATGAAACATAGAAATGTGATGCGATATCGCGTTTTAAGAATCATAAGAACTCTATTGCTACGATACGTAGACATCTGCAAACGCTATTTCCATGCAAGGAAGTGTCGCATTTACATTCATTTGATGTGTAGAAGAGGAATACATAACACATCGCAAATCATATTATACCTTATCATGAAACATAGAAATGTGGAGCGATATCGCGTTTTAAGAAGTATTAGAACACTATTGCTAAGATAGGTAGACATTTGCAAACGCTATTTCCTTGCAAGGAAGTGTCGCATTTACATTCATTTGAAGTGTAGACGAGGAATGCATAACACTTCTCCAATCATATTATATCTTACCATGAAACAGAGAAATGAGATGCGATATCGCGTTTTAAGAAGCATTGGAACTCTATTGCTGCGATACGTAGACATCTGCAAACGCTATTTCCTTGCAAGGAAGAGTCGCATTTACATTCATTTGATGTGTAGACGAAGAATGCATGACACTTCGCAAATCATATTTTATCTTACCATGAAACACAGAATTGAGATGCGATATCGCGCTTTAAGAAGCAATAGAACTCTATTGCTACGATACCTAGTCATCTGCAGACGCTATTTCCTAGCAGGGAAGTGTGGCATTTACATTCATTTGATGTGTAGACGGGGAATACATGACACTTCGCAAATCATATTATATCTTACCATGAAACATAGAAATGTGATGCGATATCGCGTTTTAAGAATCATAAGAACTCTATTGCTACGATAGGTAGACATCTGCAAACGCTATTTCCTAGCAAGGAAGTGTCGCATTTACATTCATTTGAAGTGTAGACGAGGACTACATAACACTTCGCGAATCATATTCTATCTTACCATGAAACATAGAAATGAGATGCGATATCGCTTTTCAAGAATCATAAGAACTCTATTGCTACGATACGTAGACACCTGCAAACGCTATTTCCTTGCAAGGAAGTGTCGCATTTACATTTATTTGAAGTGTAGACGAGTAATACATAACACTTCCCCAATCATATTATATCTTACCATGAAACATAGAAATGAGATGCGATATCGCGTTTTAAGAAGCATTGGAAATCTATTGCTACGATACGTAGACATTTGCAAACGCTATATCCTAGCGAGGAAGTGTCGCATTTACATTCATTTGAAGTGTAGACGAGAAATACATAACACTTCGCAAATCATATTATACCTTACCATGAAACATAGAAATGAGACGCGATATCGCGTCTTAAGAATCATTAGAACACTATTGCTAAGATAGGTAGACATTCGCAAACGCTATTTCCTTGCAAGGAAGTGTCGCATTTACATTCATTTGAAGTGTAGACGAGGAATGAATAACACTTCTCCAATCATATTATATCTTACCATGAAACATAGAAATGAGATGCGATATCGCGTTTTAAGAAGCATTGGAAATCTATTGCTACGATACGTATACATCTGCAAACGCTATATCCTAGCGAGGAAGTGTCGCATTCACATTCATTTGAAGTGTAGACGAGGAATACATAACACTTCGCAAATCATATTATATATTACCATGAAACACAGAAATGAGATGCGATATCGCGTTTTAAGAATCATAAGAACTCTATTGCTACGATCCCTAGTCATCTGCAGACGCTATTTCCTAGCAGGGAAGTGTGGCATTTACATTCATTTGAAGTGTAGTCGGGGAATACATGACACTTCGCAGATCTTATTATATCTTAACATGAAACATAGAAATGTGATGCGATATCGCGTTTTAAGAATCATAAGAACTCTATTGCTACGATACGTAGACATCTGCAAACGCTATATCCTAGCGAGGAAGTGTCGCATTCACATTCATTTGAAGTGTAGACGAGGAATACATAACACTTGGCAAATCATATTATATATTACCATGAAACATAGAAATGAGATGCGATATCGCGTTTTAAGAAGTATTAGAACACTATTGCTAAGATAGGTAGACATTCGCAAACGCTCTTTCCTTGCAAGGAAGTGTCGCATTTACATTCATTTGAAGTGTAGACGAGGAATGAATAACACTTCTCCAATCATATTATATCTTACCATGAAACATAGAAATGAGATGCGATATCGCGTTTTAAGAAGCATTGGAAATCTATTGCTACGATACGTAGACATCTGCAAACGCTATATCCTAGCGAGGAAGTGTCGCATTCACATTCATTTGAAGTGTAGACGAGGAATACATAACACTTCGCAAATCATATTATATATTACCATGAAACACAGAAATGAGATGCGATATCGCGTTTTAAGAATCATAAGAACTCTATTGCTACGATCCCTAGTCATCTGCAGACGCTATTTCCTAGCAGGGAAGTGTGGCATTTACATTCATTTGAAGTGTAGACGGGGAATACATGACACTTCGCAGATCTTATTATATCTTAACATGAAACATAGAAATGTGATGCGATATCGCGTTTTAAGAATCATAAGAACTCTATTGCTACGATACGTAGACATCTGCAAACGCTATATCCTAGCGAGGAAGTGTCGCATTCACATTCATTTGAAGTGTAGACGAGGAATACATAACACTTCGCAAATCATATTATATATTACCATGAAACACAGAAATGAGATGCGATATCGCGTTTTAAGAATCATAAGAACTCTATTGCTACGATACGTAGACATCTCCAAACGCTATTTCCTTGCAAGGAAGTGTCGCACTTACATTCATTTGAAGTGTAGACGAGGACTACATAACACTTCGCGAATCATATTACATCTTACCATCAAACATAGAAATGAGATGCGATATCGCGTTTTAAGAATCATAAGAACTCTATTGCTACGATACGTAGACATCTGCAAACGCTATTTCTTTGCAAGGAAGTGTCGCATTTACATTCATTTGAAGTGTAGACGAGTAATACATAACACTTCCCCAATCATATTATATCTTACCATGAAACATAGAAATGAGATGCGATATCGCGTTTTAAGAAGCATTGGAACTCTATTGCTGCGATACGTAGACATCTGCAAACGCTATTTCCTTGCAAGGAAGAGTCGCATTTACATTCATTTGATGTGTAGACGAAGAATACATGACACTTCGCAAATCATATTTTATCTTACCATGAAACATAGAAATGAGATGCGATATCGCGCTTTAAGAAGCAATAGAACTCTATTGCTACGATACCTAGTCATCTGCAGACGCTATTTCCTAGCAGGGAAGTGTGGCATTTACATTCATTTGATGTGTAGACGGGGAATACATGACACTTCGCAAATCATATTATATCTTACCATGAAACATAGAAATGTGATGCGATATCGCGTTTTAAGAATCATAAGAACTCTATTGCTACGATACGTAGACATCTGCAAACGCTATTTCCTTGCAAGGAAGTGTCGCATTTACATTCATTTGATGTGTAGAAGAGGAATACATAACACATCGCAAATCATATTATACCTTATCATGAAACATAGAAATGAGGAGCGATATGTCGTTTTAAGAAGCATTAGAACTCTTTTGCTACGATACGTAGACATCTGCAAACGCTATTTCCTTGCAAGGAAGTGTCGCATTTTCATTCATTTGAAGTGTAGAAGAGGAATACATAACACTTCGCAAATCATATTATACCTTACCATGAAACATAGAAATGAGATGCGATATCGCGTTTTAAGAATCATTAGAACACTATTGCTACGATAGGTAGACATTTGCAAACGCTATTTCCTTGCAAGGAAGTGTCGCATTTACATTCATTTGAAGTGTAGACGAGGAATACATAGCACTTCCCCAATCATATTATATCTTACCATGAAACATAGAAATGAGATGCGATATCGCGTTTTAAGAAGCATTGGAACTCTATTGCTACGATACGTAGACATCTGCAAACGCCATTTCCTTGCAAGGAAGTGTCGCATTTACATTCATTTGATGTGTAGACGAGGAATACATAACACATCGCAAATCATATTATATCTTATCATGAAACATAGAAATGAGGTGCGATATGTCGTTTTAAGAAGCATTAGAACTCTATCCCTACGATACGTAGACATCTGCAAACGCTATTTCCTTGCAAGGAAGTGTCGCATTTACATTCATTTGAAGTGTAGAAAAGGAATACATGACACTTCGCGAATCATATTATATCTTACCATGAAACATAGAAATGAGATGCGATATCGCGTTTTAAGAATCATAAGAACTCTATTGCTACGATACGTAGACATCTGCAAACGCTATTTCCTTGCAAGGAAGTGTCGCACTTACATTCATTTGAAGTGTAGAAGAGGAATACATAACACTTCGCAAATCATATTATACCTTACCATGAAACATAGAAATGAGATGCGATATCGCGTTTTAAGAATCATTAGAACACTATTGCTACGATAGGTAGACATTTGCAAACGCTATTTCCTTGCAAGGAAGTGTCGCATTTACATTCATTTGAAGTGTAGACGAGGAATACATAGCACTTCCCCAATCATATTATATCTTACCATGAAACATAGAAATGAGATGCGATATCGCGTTTTAAGAAGCATTGGAACTCTATTGCTACGATACGTAGACATCTGCAAACGCTATTTCCTTGCAAGGAAGTGTCGCATTTACATTCATTTGATGTGTAGACGAGGAATACATAACACATCGCAAATCATATTATATCTTATCATGAAACATAGTAATGAGGTGCGATATGTCGTTTTAAGAAGCATTAGAACTCTATCCCTACGATACGTAGACATCTGCAAACGCTATTTCCTTGCAAGGAAGTGTCGCATTTACATTCATTTGAAGTGTAGAAAAGGAATACATGACACTTCGCGAATCATATTATATCTTACCATGAAACATAGAAATGAGATGCGATATCGCGTTTTAAGAATCATAAGAACTCTATTGCTACGATACGTAGACATCTGCAAACGCTATTTCCTTGCAAGGAAGTGTCGCACTTACATTCATTTGAAGTGTAGAAGAGGAATACATAACACTTCGCAAATCATATTATACCTTACCATGAAACATAGAAATGAGATGCGATATCGCGTTTTAAGAATCATTAGAACACTATTGCTACGATAGGTAGACATTTGCAAACGCTATTTCCTTGCAAGGAAGTGTCGCATTTACATTCATTTGAAGTGTAGACGAGGAATACATAACACATCGCAAATCATATTATATCTTATCATGAAACATAGAAATGAGGTGCGATATCGCGTTTTAATAAGCATTTGAACTCTTTTGCTACGATACGTAGACATCTGCAAACGCTATTTCCTTGCAAGGAAGTGTCGCATTTTCATTCATTTGAAGTGTAGAAGAGGAATACATAACACTTCGCAAATCATATTATACCTTACCATGAAACATAGAAATGAGATGCGATATCGCGTTTTAAGAATCATAAGAAAACTATTGCTACGATAGGTAGACATTTGCAAACGCTATTTCCTTGCAAGGAAGTGTCGCATTTACATTCATTTGAAGTGTAGACGAGGAATACATAGCACTTCCCCAATCATATTATATCTTACCATGGAACATAGAAATGAGATGCGATATCGCGTTTTAAGAAGCATTGGAACTCTATTGCTACGATACGTAGACATCTGCAAACGCCATTTCCTTGCAAGGAAGTGTCGCATTTACATTCATTTGATGTGTAGACGAGGAATACATAACACATCGCAAATCATATTATATCTTATCATGAAACATAGAAATGAGGTGCGATATGTCGTTTTAAGAAGCATTAGAACTCTATCCCTACGATACGTAGACATCTGCAAACGCTATTTCCTTGCAAGGAAGTGTCGCATTCACATTCATTTGAAGTGTAGAAGAGGAATACATAACACTTCGCAAATCATATTATACCTTACCATGAAACATAGAAATGAGATGCGATATCGCGTTTTAAGAAGCATTAGAACACTATTGCTACGATAGGTAGACACTTGCAAACGCTATTTCCTTGCAAGGAAGTGTCGCATTTACATTCATTTGAAGTGTAGACGAGGAATACATAACACATCGCAAATCATATTATATCTTACCATGAAACATAGAAATGAGATGCGATATCGCGTCTTAATAAGCATTTGAACTCTATTGCTTCGATACGTAGACATCTGCAAACCCTATTTCCTTGCAAGGAAGTGTCGCATTTACATTCATTTGAAGTGTAGAAGAGGAATACATAACACTTCGCAAATCATATTATATCTTACCATGAAACATAGAAATGAGATGCGATATCGCGTTTTAAGAAGCATTAGAACTCTATTGCTACGATAGGTAGACATCTGCAAACGCTATTTCCTAGCAAGGAAGTGTCGCATTTACATTCATTTGAAGTGTAGACGAGGACTACATAACACTTCGCAAATCATATTTTATCTTACCATGAAACATAGAAATGAGATGCGATTTCGCGCTTTATGAAGCATTAGAACTCTATTGCTACGATCCCTAGTCATCTGCAGAAGCTAGTTCCTAGCAGGGAAGTGTGGCATTTGCATTCGTTTGAAGTGTAGACGAGTAATGCATAACACTTCCCCAATCATATTATATCTTACCATGAAACATAGAAATGAGATACGATATCGCGTTTTAAGAAGCATTGGAACTCTATTGCTGCGATACGTAGACATCTGCAAACGCTATTTCCTTGCAAGGAAGAGTCGCATTTACATTCATTTGATGTGTACACGAAGAATACATGACACTTCGCAAATCATATTTTATCTTACCATGAAACATAGAAATGAGATGCGATATCGCGCTTTAAGAAGCAATAGAACTCTATTGCTACGATACCTAGTCATCTGCAGACGCTATTTCCTAGCAGGGACGTGTGGCATTTACATTCATTTGATGTGTAGACGGGGAATACATGACACTTCGCAAATCATATTATATCTTACCATGAAACATAGAAATGTGATGCGATATCGCGTTTTAAGAATCATAAGAACTCTATTGCTACGATACGTAGACATCTGCAAACGCCATTTCCTTGCAAGGAAGTGTCGCATTTACATTCATTTGATGTGTAGACGAGGAATACATAACACATCGCAAATCATATTATATCTTATCATGAAACATAGAAATGAGGTGCGATATGTCGTTTTAAGAAGCATTAGAACTCTATCCCTACGATACGTAGACATCTGCAAACGCTATTTCCTTGCAAGGAAGTGTCGCATTTACATTCATTTGAAGTGTAGAAGAGGAATACATGACACTTCGCGAATCATATTATATCTTACCATGAAACATAGAAATGAGATGCGATATCGCGTTTTAAGAATCATAAGAACTCTATTGCTACGATACGCAGACATCTGCAAACGCTAGTTCCTTGCAAGGAAGTGTCGCATTTACATTCATTTGAAGTGTAGACGAGGAATACATAACACTTCGCAAATCATATTATACCTTACCATGAAACATAGAAATGAGATGCGATATCGCGTCTTAAGAAGCATTTGAACTCTATTGCTTCGATACGTAGACATCTGCAAACGCTATTTCCTTGCAAGGAAGTGTCGCATTTACATTCATTTGAAGTGTAGACGAGGAATACGTAACACTTCGCAATTCATATTATATCTTACCATGAAACATAGAAATGAGTTGCGATATCGCGTTTTAAGAAGCATTAGAACTCTATTGCTACGATACGTAGACATCTGCAAACGCTATTTCCTTGCAAGGAAGAGTCCCATTTACATTCATTTGAAGTGTAGAAGAGGAATACATAACACTTCGCAAATCATATTATATCTTACCATGAAACATAGGAATGAGATGCGATATCGCGTATTAAGAAGCATTAGAACTCTATTGCTACGATACCTAGTCATCTGCAGACGCTATTTCCTAGCAGGGAAGTGTGGCATTTACATTCATTTGAAGTGTAGACGGGGAATACATGACACTTCGCAAGTCATATTATACCTTACCATGAAACATAGAAATGAGATGCGATATCGCGTTTTATGAATCATAAGAACTCTATTGCTACGATACGTAGACATATGCAAACGCTATTTCCTTGCAAGGAAGAGTCGCATTTACATTCATTTGAAGTGTAGACGAAGAATACATGACACGTCGCAAATCATATTATATCTTACCATGAAACATAGAAATGAGATGCGATATCGCGTTTTAAGAAGCATTAGAACACTATTGCTACGATAGGTAGACACTTGCAAACGCTATTTCCTTGCAAGGAAGTGTCGCATTTACATTCATTTGAAGTGTAGACGAGGAATACATAACACATCGCAAATCATATTATATCTTACCATGAAACATAGAAATGAGATGCGATATCGCGTCTTAATAAGCATTTGAACTCGATTGCTTCGATACGTAGACATCTGCAAACCCTATTTCCTTGCAAGGAAGTGTCGCATTTACATTCATTTGAAGTGTAGGAGAGGAATACATAACACTTCGCAAATCATATTATATCTTACCATGAAACATAGAAATGAGATGCGATATCGCGTTTTAAGAAGCATTAGAACTCTATTGCTACGATAGGTAGACATCTGCAAACGCTATTTCCTAGCAAGGAAGTGTCGCATTTACATTCATTTGAAGTGTAGACGAGGACTACATAACACTTCGCAAATCATATTTTATCTTACCATGAAACATAGAAATGAGATGCGATTTCGCGCTTTATGAAGCATTAGAACTCTATTGCTACGATCCCTAGTCATCTGCAGAAGCTAGTTCCTAGCAGGGAAGTGTGGCATTTGCATTCGTTTGAAGTGTAGACGAGTAATACATAACACTTCCCCAATCATATTATATCTTACCATGAAACATAGAAATGAGGTGCGATATCGCGTCTTAATAAGCATTTGAACTCTATTGCTACGATACGTAGACATCTGCAAACGCTATTTCCTTGCAAGGAAGTGTCGCATTTTCATTCATTTGAAGTGTAGAAGAGGAATACATAACACTTCGCAAATCATATTATACCTTACCATGAAACATAGAAATGAGATGCGATATCGCGTTTTAAGAATCATTAGAACACTATTGCTACGATAGGTAGAAATTTGCAAACGCTATTTCCTTGCAAGGAAGTGTCGCATTTACATTCATTTGAAGTGTAGACGAGGAATACATAGCACTTCCCCAATCATATTATATCTTACCATGAAACATAGAAATGAGATGCGATATCGCGTTTTAAGAAGCATTGGAACTCTATTGCTACGATACGTAGACATCTGCAAACGCCATTTCCTTGCAAGGAAGTGTCGCATTTACATTCATTTGATGTGTAGACGAGGAATACATAACACATCGCAAATCATATTATATCTTATCATGAAACATAGAAATGAGGTGCGATATGTCGTTTTAAGAAGCATTAGAACTCTATCCCTACGATACGTAGACATCTGCAAACGCTATTTCCTTGCAAGGAAGTGTCGCATTTACATTCATTTGAAGTGTAGAAGAGGAATACATGACACTTCGCGAATCATATTATATCTTACCATGAAACATAGAAATGAGATGCGATATCGCGTTTTAAGAATCATAAGAACTCTATTGCTACGATACGCAGACATCTGCAAACGCTATTTCCTTGCAAGGAAGTGTTGCATTTACATTCATTTGAAGTGTAGACGAGGAATACATAACACTTCGCAAATCATATTATACCTTACCATGAAACATAGAAATGAGATGCGATATCGCGTCTTAAGAAGCATTTGAACTCTATTGCTACGATACGTAGACATCTGCAAACGCTATTTCCTTGCAAGGAAGTGTCGCATTTACATTCATTTGAAGTGTAGACGAGGAATACGTAACACTTCGCAATTCATATTATATCTTACCATGAAACATAGAAATGAGTTGCGATATCGCGTTTAAAGAAGTATTAGAGCACTATTGCTAAGATAGGTAGACATTTGCAAACTCTATTTCCTTGCCAGGAAGTGTCGCATTTACATTCATTTGAAGTGTAGAACAGGAATACATAATACTTCGCAAATCATATTATATCTTACCATGAAACATGGAAATGAGATGCGATATCGCGTTCTAAGAAGCACTAGAACTCTATTGCTACGATACGTAGACATCTGCAAACGCTATTTCCTTGCAAGGAAGTGTCGCATTTTCATTCATTTGAAGTGCAGAAGAGGAATACATAACACTTCGCAAATCATATTATACCTTACCATGAAACATAGAAATGAGATGCGATATCGCGTTTTAAGAATCATTAGAACACTATTGCTACGATAGGTAGAAATTTGCAAACGCTATTTCCTTGCAAGGAAGTGTCGCATTTTCATTCATTTGAAGTGTAGAAGAGGAATACATAACACTTCGCAAATCATATTATACCTTACCATGAAACATAGAAATGAGATGCGATATCGCGTTTTAAGAATCATTAGAACACTATTGCTACGATAGGTAGAAATTTGCAAACGCTATTTCCTTGCAAGGAAGTGTCGCATTTACATTCATTTGAAGTGTAGACGAGGAATACATAGCACTTCCCCAATCATATTATATCTTACCATGAAACATAGAAATGAGATGCGATATCGCGTTTTAAGAAGCATTGGAACTCTATTGCTACGATACGTAGACATCTGCAAACGCCATTTCCTTGCAAGGAAGTGTCGCATTTACATTCATTTGATGTGTAGACGAGGAATACATAACACATCGCAAATCATATTATATCTTATCATGAAACATAGAAATGAGGTGCGATATGTCGTTTTAAGAAGCATTAGAACTCTATCCCTACGATACGTAGACATCTGCAAACGCTATTTCCTTGCAAGGAAGTGTCGCATTTACATTCATTTGAAGTGTAGAAGAGGAATACATGACACTTCGCGAATCATATTATATCTTACCATGAAACATAGAAATGAGATGCGATATCGCGTTTTAAGAATCATAAGAACTCTATTGCTACGATACGCAGACATCTGCAAACGCTATTTCCTTGCAAGGAAGTGTTGCATTTACATTCATTTGAAGTGTAGACGAGGAATACATAACACTTCGCAAATCATATTATACCTTACCATGAAACATAGAAATGAGATGCGATATCGCGTCTTAAGAAGCATTTGAACTCTATTGCTACGATACGTAGACATCTGCAAACGCTATTTCCTTGCAAGGAAGTGTCGCATTTACATTCATTTGAAGTGTAGACGAGGAATACGTAACACTTCGCAATTCATATTATATCTTACCATGAAACATAGAAATGAGTTGCGATATCGCGTTTAAAGAAGTATTAGAGCACTATTGCTAAGATAGGTAGACATTTGCAAACTCTATTTCCTTGCCAGGAAGTGTCGCATTTACATTCATTTGAAGTGTAGAACAGGAATACATAATACTTCGCAAATCATATTATATCTTACCATGAAACATGGAAATGAGATGCGATATCGCGTTCTAAGAAGCACTAGAACTCTATTGCTACGATACGTAGACATCTGCAAACGCTATTTCCTTGCAAGGAAGTGTCGCATTTTCATTCATTTGAAGTGCAGAAGAGGAATACATAACACTTCGCAAATCATATTATACCTTACCATGAAACATAGAAATGAGATGCGATATCGCGTTTTAAGAATCATTAGAACACTATTGCTACGATAGGTAGAAATTTGCAAACGCTATTTCCTTGCAAGGAAGTGTCGCATTTACATTCATTTGAAGTGTAGACGAGGAATACATAGCACTTCCCCAATCATATTATATCTTACCATGAAACATAGAAATGAGATGCGATATCGCGTTTTAAGAAGCATTGGAACTCTATTGCTACGATACGTAGACATCTGCAAACGCCATTTCCTTGCAAGGAAGTGTCGCATTTACATTCATTTGATGTGTAGACGAGGAATACGTAACACTTCGCAATTCATATTATATCTTACCATGAAACATAGAAATGAGTTGCGATATCGCGTTTAAAGAAGTATTAGAGCACTATTGCTAAGATAGGTAGACATTTGCAAACTCTATTTCCTTGCCAGGAAGTGTCGCATTTACATTCATTTGAAGTGTAGAACAGGAATACATAATACTTCGCAAATCATATTATATCTTACCATGAAACATGGAAATGAGATGCGATATCGCGTTCTAAGAAGCACTAGAACTCTATTGCTACGATACGTAGACATCTGCAAACGCTATTTCCTTGCAAGGAAGAGTCCCATTTACATTCATTTGAAGTGTAGAAGAGGAATACATAACACTTCGCAAATCATATTATATCTTACCATGAAACATAGGAATGAGATGCGATATCGCGTATTAAGAAGCATTAGAACTCTATTGCTACGATACCTAGTCATCTGCAGACGCTATTTCCTAGCAGGGAAGTGTGGCATTTACATTCATTTGAAGTGTAGACGGGGAATACATGACACTTCGCAAGTCATATTATACCTTACCATGAAACATAGAAATGAGATGCGATATCGCGTTTTATGAATCATAAGAACTCTATTGCTACGATACGTAGACATATGCAAACGCTATTTCCTTGCAAGGAAGAGTCGCATTTACATTCATTTGAAGTGTAGACGAAGAATACATGACACGTCGCAAATCATATTATATCTTACCATGAAACATAGAAATGAGATGCGATATCGCGTTTTAAGAAGCATTAGAACACTATTGCTACGATAGGTAGACACTTGCAAACGCTATTTCCTTGCAAGGAAGTGTCGCATTTACATTCATTTGAAGTGTAGACGAGGAATACATAACACATCGCAAATCATATTATATCTTACCATGAAACATAGAAATGAGATGCCATATCGCGTCTTAATAAGCATTTGAACTCTATTGCTTCGATACGTAGACATCTGCAAACCCTATTTCCTTGCAAGGAAGTGTCGCATTTACATTCATTTGAAGTGTAGAAGAGGAATACATAACACTTCGCAAATCATATTATATCTTACCATGAAACATAGAAATGAGATGCGATATCGCGTTTTAAGAAGCATTAGAACTCTATTGCTACGATAGGTAGACATCTGCAAACGCTATTTCCTAGCAAGGAAGTGTCGCATTTACATTCATTTGAAGTGTAGACGAGGACTACATAACACTTCGCAAATCATATTTTATCTTACCATGAAACATAGAAATGAGATGCGATTTCGCGCTTTATGAAGCATTAGAACTCTATTGCTACGATCCCTAGTCATCTGCAGAAGCTAGTTCCTAGCAGGGAAGTGTGGCATTTGCATTCGTTTGAAGTGTAGACGAGTAATACATAACACTTCCCCAATCATATTATATCTTACCATGAAACATAGAAATGAGATGCGATATCGCGTTTTAAGAAGCATTGGAACTCTATTGCTGCGATACGTAGACATCTGCAAACGCTATTTCCTTGCAAGGAAGAGTCGCATTTACATTCATTTGATGTGTACACGAAGAATACATGACACTTCGCAAATCATATTTTATCTTACCATGAAACATAGAAATGTGATGCGATATCGCGCTTTAAGAAGCAATAGAACTCTATTGCTACGATACCCAGTCATCTGCAGACGCTATTTCCTAGCAGGGACGTGTGGCATTTACATTCATTTGATGTGTAGACGGGGAATACATGACACTTCGCAAATCATATTATATCTTACCATGAAACATAGAAATGTGATGCGATATCGCGTTTTAAGAATCATAAGAACTCTATTGCTACGATACGTAGACATCTGCAAACGCTATTTCCTTGCAAGGAAGTGTCGCATTTACATTCATTTGATGTGTAGAAGAGGAATACATAACACATCGCAAATCATATTATACCTTATCATGAAACATAGAAATGAGGAGCGATATGTCGTTTTAAGAAGCATTAGAAATCTATCCCTACGATACGTAGACATCTGCAAACGCTATTTCCTAGCAAGGAAGTGTCGCATTTACATTCATTTGAAGTGTAGACGAGGAATACATAGCACTTCCCCAATCATATTATATCTTACCATGAAACATAGAAATGAGATGCGATATCGCGTTTTAAGAAGCATTGGAACTCTATTGCTACGATACGTAGACATCTGCAAACGCCATTTCCTTGCAAGGAAGTGTCGCATTTACATTCATTTGATGTGTAGACGAGGAATACATAACACATCGCAAATCATATTATATCTTATCATGAAACATAGAAATGAGGTGCGATATGTCGTCTTAAGAAGCATTTGAACTCTATTGCTTCGATACGTAGACATCTGCAAACGCTATTTCCTTGCAAGGAAGTGTCGCATTTACATTCATTTGAAGTGTAGACGAGGAATACGTAACACTTCGCAATTCATATTATATCTTACCATGAAACATAGAAATGAGTTGCGATATCGCGTTTAAAGAAGTATTAGAGCACTATTGCTAAGATAGGTAGACATTTGCAAACTCTATTTCCTTGCCAGGAAGTGTCGCATTTACATTCATTTGAAGTGTAGAACAGGAATACATAATACTTCGCAAATCATATTATATCTTACAATGAAACATGGAAATGAGATGCGATATCGCGTTTTAAGAAGCATTAGAACTCTATCCCTACGATACGTAGACATGTGCAAACGCTATTTCCTTGCAAGGAAGTGTCGCATTTGCATTCATTTGAAGTGTAGAAGAGGAATACATGACACTTCGCGAATCATATTATATCTTACCATGAAACATAGAAATGAGATGCGATATCGCGTTTTAAGAATCATAAGAACTCTATTGCTACGATACGCAGACATCTGCAAACGCTATTTCCTTGCAAGGAAGTGTCGCATTTACATTCATTTGAAGTGTAGACGAGGAATACATAACACTTCGCAAATCATATTATACCTTACCATGAAACATAGAAATGAGATGCGATATCGCGCTTTATGAAGCATTAGAACTCTATTGCTACGATCCCTAGTCATCTGCAGAAGCTAGTTCCTAGCAGGGAAGTGTGGCATTTACATTCATTTGAAGTGTAGACGAGGAATACATAACACATCGCAAATCATATTATATCTTACCATGAAACATAGAAATGAGATGCGATATCGCGTTTTAAGAAGTATTAGAACACTATTGCTAAGATAGGTAGACATTTGCAAACTCTATTTCCTTGCAAGGAAGTGTCGCATTTACATTCATTTGAAGTGTAGAAGAGGAATACATATCACTTCGCAAATCATATTATATCTTACCATGAAACATAGAAATGAGATGCGATATCGCGTTTTAAGAAGCATTAGAACTCTATTGCTACGATAGGTAGACATCTGCAAACGCTATTTCCTAGCAAGGAAGTGTCGCATTTACATTCATTTGAAGTGTAGACGAGGACTACATAATACTTCGCAAATCATATTATATCTTACCGTGAAACATAGAAATGAGATGCGATATCGTGTTTTAAGAAGTATTAGAACACTATTGCTAAGATAGGTAGACATTTGCAAACTCTATTTCCTTGCAAGGAAGTGTCGCATTTACATTCATTTGAAGTGTAGACGAGGAATACATAACACTTCCCCAATCATATTATATCTTACCATGAAACATGGAAATGAGATGCGATATCGCGTTTTAAGAAGCATTAGAACTCTATTGCTACGATACGTAGACATCTGCAAACGCTATTTCCTTGCAAGGAAGAGTCGCATTTTCATTCATTTGAAGTGTAGAAGAGGAATACATAACACTTCGCAAATCATATTATATCTTACCATGAAACAGAGGAATGAGATGCGATATCGCGTTTTAAGAAGCATTAGAACTCTATTGCTACGATACCCAGTCATCTGCAGACGCTATTTCCTAGCAGGGAAGTGTGGCATTTACATTCATTTGAAGTGTAGAAGAGGAATGCATAACACTTCGCAATGAATATTATATCTTATCATGAAACATAAAAATGAGATGCGATATCTCGCTTTAAGAAGCATTAGAACTCTATCCCTACGATACGTGGACATCTGCAAACGCTATTTCCTTGCAAGGAAGTGTCGCATTTACATTCATTTGAGGTGTAGAAGAGGAATACATAAAACTACGCAAACCATATTATATCTTACCATGAAACATGGAAATGAGATGCGATATCGCGTTTTAAGAATCATAAGAACTCTATTGCTACGATACGTAGACATCTGCAAACGCTATTTCCTTCCAAGGAAGTGTCGCATTTACATTCATTTGAAGTGTAGACGAGGAATACATAACACTTCGCAAATCATATTATATCTTACCATGAAACACAGAAATGAGATTTGATGTCGCGTTTTAAGAATCATAAGAACTCTATTGCTACGATATGTAGACATCTCCAAACGCTATTTCCTTGCAAGGAAGTGTCGCATTTACATTCATTTGAAGTGTAGACAAGGAATACATAACACTTCGCAAATCATATTATACCTTACCATGAAACATAGAAATGAGGTGCGATATCGCGTTTTAAGAATCATAAGAACTCTATTGCCACGATACGTAGACATCTGCAAACGCTATTTCCTTGCAAGGAAGTGTCGCATTTACATTCATTTGAAGTGTAGAAGAGGAATACATAACACTTCGCAAATCATATTATACCTTACCATGAAACATAGAAATGAGATGCGATATCGCGTTTTAAGAATCATTAGAACACTATTGCTACGATAGGTAGACATTTGCAAACGCTATTTCCTTGCAAGGAAGTGCCGCATTTGCATTCATTTGAATCGTGGACGAGGAATGCATAACACTTCGCAATGAATAGTATATCTTACCATGAAACATAGAAATCAGATGCGATATCGCGTTTTAGGAAGCATTGGAAATCTGTTGCTACGATACGTAGACATCTCCAAACGCTATTTCCTTGCAAGGAAGTGCGGCATTTACATTCATTTGAAGTGTAGACGAGGAATACATAGCACTTCGCAAATCATAATATATCTTACCATGAAACATAGAAATGAGATGCGATATCGCGTTTTAAGAAGCACTAGAACTCTATTACTACGATACCTAGACATCTGCAAACGCTATTTCCTAGCAAGGAAGTGTCGCATTTACATTCATTTGAAGTGTAGACGAGGAATACATAACACTTCGCAAATCATATTATATCTTACCATGAAACATAGAAATGAGTTGCCATATCGCGTTTTAAGAATCATAAGAACTCTATTGCTACGATACGTAGACATCTGCAAACGCTATTTCCTTGCAAGGAAGTGTCGCATTTACATTCATTTGAAGTGTAGACGAGGAATACATAACACTTCCCCAATCATATTATATCTTACCATGAAACATAGAAATGAGATGCGATATCGCGTTTTAAGAAGCACTAGAGCTCTATTGCTACGATACGTTGACATCTGCAAACGCTATTTCCTTGCAAGGAAGAGTCGCATTTACATTCATTTGAAGTATAGACGAGGAATACATAACACTTCGCATATCATATTATATCTTACCATGAAACATAGAAATGAGATGCGATATCGCGTTTTAAGAAGCATTAGAGCTCTATTGCTACGATACGTTGACATCTGCAAACGCTATTTCCTTGCAAGGAAGAGTCGCATTTACATTCATTTGAAGTATAGACGAGGAATACATAACACTTCGCATATCATATTATATCTTACCATGAAACATAGAAATGAGATGCGATATCGCGTTTTAAGAAGCATCAGAAATTCAATGCTACGATACGTAGACATCTGCAAACGCCATTTCCTTGCAAGGAAGTGTAGCATTTACATTCATTTGAATCGTAGACGAGGAATGCATAACAATTCGCAAAGATTATTATATCTTATCATGAAACATAGATATGAGATGCAATATCTCGTTTTAAAAAGCATTTGAACTCTATTGCTTCGTAGACGTAGACATCTGCAAACGCTATTTCCTAGCAAGGAAGTGTCGCATTTACATTCATTTGAAGTGTAGGCGAGGAATACATAACACTTCGCAATGAATATTACATCTTATCATGAAACATAGAAATGAGATGCGATATCTTGTTTTAAGAAGCATTTGAACACTATTGCTTCGATACGTAGACATCTGCAAACGCTATTTCCTAGCAAGGAAGTGTCGCATTTACATGCATTTGAATCGTAGACGAGGAATGCATAACACTTCGCAATGCATATTATATCTTATCATGAAACATAGAAATGAGGTGCGATATGTCGTTTTAAGAAGCATTAGAACTCTATCCCTACGCTACGTAGACATCTGCAAACGCTATTTCCGTGCAAGGAAGTGTCGCATTTACATTCACTTGAAGTGTAGAAGAGGAATACATAACACATCGCAAATCATATTATACCTTACCATGAAGCATGGAAATGAGATGCGATATCGCGTTTTAAGAAGCATTAGAACTCTATTGCTACGATACGTAGACATATGCAAACGCTATTTCCTTGCAAGGAAGTGTCGCATTTACATTCATTTGAAGTGTGGACGAAGAATACATTACACTTCCACAATCATATTATATGTTACCATGAAACATAGAAATGAGATGCGATATCGCGTTTTAAGAAGCATTGGAACTCTATTGCTACGATAAGTAGACATCTGCAAACGCTATTTCCTTGCAAGGAAGAGTCGCATTTACATTCATTTGATGTGTAGACGAAGAACACATGACACTTCGCAAATCATATTTTATCTTACCATGAAACATAGAAATGAGATGCGATATCGCGCTTTATGAAGCATTAGAACTCTATTGCTACGATCCCTAGTCATCTGCAGAAGCTAGTTCCTAGCAGGGAAGTGTGGCATTTACATTCATTTGAAGTGTAGACGAGGAATACATAACACATCGCAAATCATATTATATCTTACCATGAAACATAGAAATGAGATGCGATATCGCGTCTTAATAAGCATTTGAACTCTATTGCTTCGATACGTAGACATCTGCGAACCCTATTTCCTTGCAAGGAAGTGTCGCATTTACATTCATTTGAAGTGTAGAAGAGGAATACATAACACTTCGCAAATCATATTATATCTTACCATGAAACATAGAAATGAGATGCGATATCGCGTTTTAAGAAGCATTAGAACTCTATTGCTACGATAGGTAGACATCTGCAAACGCTATTTCCTAGCAAGGAAGTGTCGCATTTACATTCATTTGAAGTGTAGACGAGGACTACATAATACTTCGCAAATCATATTATATCTTACCGTGAAACATAGAAATGAGATGCGATATCGCCTTTTAAGAAGTATTAGAACACTATTGCTAAGATAGGTAGACATTTGCAAACTCTATTTCCTTGCAAGGAAGTGTCGCATTTACATTCATTTGAAGTGTAGACGAGGAATACATAACACTTCCCCAATCATATTATATCTTACCATGAAACATAGAAATGAGATGCGATATCGCGTTTTAAGAATCATAAGCTCTCTATTGCTACGACACGTAGACATCTGCAAACGCTATTTCCTTGCAAGGAAGTGTCGCATTTACATTCATTTGAAGTGTAGACGAGGAATACATAACACTTCGCAAATCATATTATATCTTACCGTGAAACATAGAAATGAGATGCGATATCGTGTTTTAAGAAGTATTAGAACACTATTGCTAAGATAGGTAGACATTTGCAAACTCTATTTCCTTGCAAGGAAGTGTCGCATTTACATTCATTTGAAGTGTAGACGAGGAATACATAACACTTCCCCAATCATATTATATCTTACCATGAAACATGGAAATGAGATGCGATATCGCGTTTTAAGAAGCATTAGAACTCTATTGCTACGATACGTAGACATCTGCAAACGCTATTTCCTTGCAAGGAAGAGTCGCATTTTCATTCATTTGAAGTGTAGAAGAGGAATACATAACACTTCGCAAATCATATTATATCTTACCATGAAACAGAGGAATGAGATGCGATATCGCGTTTTAAGAAGCATTAGAACTCTATTGCTACGATACCCAGTCATCTGCAGACGCTATTTCCTAGCAGGGAAGTGTGGCATTTACATTCATTTGAAGTGTAGACGAGGAATGCATAACACTTCGCAATGAATATTATATCTTATCATGAAACATAAAAATGAGATGCGATATCTCGCTTTAAGAAGCATTAGAACTCTATCCCTACGATACGTGGACATCTGCAAACGCTATTTCCTTGCAAGGAAGTGTCGCATTTACATTCATTTGAGGTGTAGAAGAGGAATACATAAAACTACGCAAACCATATTATATCTTACCATGAAACATGGAAATGAGATGCGATATCGCGTTTTAAGAATCATAAGAACTCTATTGCTACGATACGTAGACATCTGCAAACGCTATTTCCTTCCAAGGAAGTGTCGCATTTACATTCATTTGAAGTGTAGACGAGGAATACATAACACTTCGCAAATCATATTATATCTTACCATGAAACACAGAAATGAGATTTGATGTCGCGTTTTAAGAATCATAAGAACTCTATTGCTACGATATGTAGACATCTCCAAACGCTATTTCCTTGCAAGGAAGTGTCGCATTTACATTCATTTGAAGTGTAGACAAGGAAAACATAACACTTCGCAAATCATATTATACCTTACCATGAAACATAGAAATGAGATGCGATATCGCGTTTTAAGAATCATAAGAACTCTATTGCCACGATACGTAGACATCTGCAAACGCTATTTCCTTGCAAGGAAGTGTCGCATTTACATTCATTTGAAGTGTAGAAGAGGAATACATAACACTTCGCAAATCATATTATACCTTACCATGAAACATAGAAATGAGATGCGATATCGCGTTTTAAGAATCATTAGAACACTATTGCTACGATAGGTAGACATTTGCAAACGCTATTTCCTTGCAAGGAAGTGCCGCACTTACATTCATTTGAATCGTAGACGAGGAATGCATAACACTTCGCAATGAATATTATATCTTACCATGAAACATAGAAATCAGATGCGATATCGCGTTTTAAGAAGCATTGGAAATCTGTTGCTACGATACGTAGACATCTCCAAACGCTATTTCCTTGCAAGGAAGTGCGGCATTTACATTCATTTGAAGTGTAGACGAGGAATACATAGCACTTCGCAAATCATAATATATCTTACCATGAAACATAGAAATGAGATGCGATATCGCGTTTTAAGAAGCACTAGAACTCTATTACTACGATACCTAGACATCTGCAAACGCTATTTCCTAGCAAGGAAGTGTCGCATTTACATTCATTTGAAGTGTAGACGAGGAATACATAACACTTCGCAAATCATATTATATCTTACCATGAAACATAGAAATGAGTTGCCATATCGCGTTTTAAGAATCATAAGAACTCTATTGCTACGATACGTAGACATCTGCAAACGCTATTTCCTTGCAAGGAAGTGTCGCATTTACATTCATTTGAAGTGTAGACGAGGAATACATAACACTTCCCCAATCATATTATATCTTACCATGAAACATAGAAATGAGATGCGATATCGCGTTTTAAGAAGCACTAGAGCTCTATTGCTACGATACGTTGACATCTGCAAACGCTATTTCCTTGCAAGGAAGAGTCGCATTTACATTCATTTGAAGTATAGACGAGGAATACATAACACTTCGCATATCATATTATATCTTACCATGAAACATAGAAATGAGATGCGATATCGCGTTTTAAGAAGCATCAGAAATTCAATGCTACGATACGTAGACATCTGCAAACGCTATTTCCTTGCAAAGAAGTGTCGCATTTACATTCATTTGAAGTGTAGACAAGGAATACATAGCACTTCGCAAATCATAATATATCTTACCATGAAACATAGAAATGAGATGCGATATCGCGTTTTAAGAAGCATTAGAATTCCACTACTACGATACGTAGACATCTGCAAACGCTATTTCCTTGCAAGGAAGTGTCGCATTTACATTCATTTGAAGTGTAGACGAGGAATACATAACACTTCCCCAATCATATTATATCTTACCATGAAACATAGAAATGAGATGCGATATCGCGTTTTAAGAAGCATTAGAGCTCTATTGCTACGATACGTTGACATCTGCAAACGCTATTTCCTTGCAAGGAAGAGTCGCATTTACATTCATTTGAAGTATAGACGAGGAATACATAACACTTCGCATATCATATTATATCTTACCATGAAACATAGAAATGAGATGCGATATCGCGTTTTAAGAAGCATCAGAAATTCAATGCTACGATACGTAGACATCTGCAAACGCCATTTCCTTGCAAGGAAGTGTAGCATTTACATTCATTTGAATCGTAGACGAGGAATGCATAACAATTCGCAAAGATTATTATATCTTATCATGAAACATAGATATGAGATGCAATATCTCGTTTTAAAAAGCATTTGAACTCTATTGCTTCGTAGACGTAGACATCTGCAAACGCTATTTCCTAGCAAGGAAGTGTCGCATTTACATTCATTTGAAGTGTAGGCGAGGAATACATAACCCTTCGCAATGAATATTACATCTTATCATGAAACATAGAAATGAGATGCGATATCTTGTTTTAAGAAGCATTTGAACACTATTGCTTCGATACGTAGACATCTGCAAACGCTATTTCCTAGCAAGGAAGTGTCGCATTTACATGCATTTGAATCGTAGACGAGGAATGCATAACACTTCGCAATGCATATTATATCTTATCATGAAACATAGAAATGAGGTGCGATATGTCGTTTTAAGAAGCATTAGAACTCTATCCCTACGCTACGTAGACATCTGCAAACGCTATTTCCTTGCAAGGAAGTGTCGCATTTACATTCATTTGAAGTGTAGAAGAGGAATACATAACACATCGCAAATCATATTATATCTTACCATGAAGCATGGAAATGAGATGCGATATCGCGTTTTAAGAAGCATTAGAACTCTATTGCTACGATACGTAGACATCTGCAAACGCTATTTCCTTGCAAGGAAGTGTCGCATTTACATTCATTTGAAGTGTGGACGAAGAATACATTACACTTCGCAAATCATATTATATCTTACCATGAAACATAGAAATGAGATGCGATATCGCGTTTTAAGAAGCATGAGAACACTATTGCTACGATAGGTAGACATTTGCAAACGCTACTTCCTTGCAAGGAAGTGTCGCACTTACATTCATTTGAAGTGTAGACGAGGAATACATAACACTTCGCAAATCATATTATATCTTACCATGAAACATAGGAATGAGATGCGATATCGCGTTTTAAGAAGCATTAGAACTCTATTGCTAGGATACCTATACATCTGCAGACGCTATTTCCTAGCAAGGTAGTGTCGCATTTACATTCATTTGAAGTGTAGTCGTGGAATACATGACTCTTCGCAAATCATATTATATCTTACCATGAAACATAGAAATGAGATGCGATATCGCGTTTTAAGAAGCATTAGAAATCTATTGCTACGATACGTAGACATCTGCAAACGCCATTTCCTAGCGAGGAAGAGTCGCATTCACATTCATTTGAAGTGTAGACGAGGAATACATAACACTTCGCATATCATATTATACCATACCATGAAATATAGAAATGAGATGCGATATCGCGTTCTAAGAATCACAAGAACTCTATTGCTGTGATACGTAGACATCTGCAAACGCTATTTCCTTGCAAGGAAGTGTCGCATTTACATTCATTTGAATCGTAGACGAGAAATGCATAACACTTCGCAATGAATATTATGTCTTATCATGAAACATAGATATGAGATGCGATATCTCGTTTTAAGAAGCATTTGAACTCCATTGCTTCAATACGTAGACATCTGCAAACGCTATTTCCTAGCAAGGAAGTGTCGCATTTACATTCATTTGAAGTGTAGGCGAGGAATACATAACACTTCGCAATGGATATTACATCTTATCATGAAACATAGAAATGAGTTGCGATATCTTGTTTTAAGAGGCATTTGAACACTATTGCTTCGATACGTAGACATCTGCAAACGCTATTTCCTAGCAAGGAAGTGTCGCATTTACATTCATTTGAAGTGTAGACGAGGAATACATAACACTTCGCAAATCATATTATATCTTACCATGAAACATAGAAATGAGATGCGATATCGCGTTTTAAGAAGCATCAGAAATTCAATGCTACGATACGTAGACATCTGCAAACGCTATTTCCTTGCAAAGAAGTTTCGCATTTACATTCATTTGAAGTGTAGACGAGGAATACATAACACTTCGCAAATCATATTATACCTTACCATGAAACATAGAAATGATAAGCAATATCGCGATTTAAGAATCATAAGAACTCTATTGCTACGATACGTAGACATCTGCAAACGCTATTTCCTTGCAAGGAAGTGCCGCATTTACATTCATTTGAATCGTAGACGAGGAATGCATAACACTTCGCAATGAATATTATATCTTACCATGATACATAGAAATGAGTTGCCATATCGCGTTTTAAGAATCATAAGAACTCTATTGCTACGATACGTAGACATCTGCAAACGCTATTTCCTTGCAAGGAAGTGTCGCATTTACATTCATTTGAAGTGTAGACGAGGAATACATAACACTTCCCCAATCATATCATATCTTACCATGAAACACAGAAATGAGATGCGATATCGCGTTTTAAGAAGCACTAGAGCTCTATTGCTACGATACGTTGACATCTGCAAACGCTATTTCCTTGCAAGGAAGAGTCGCATTTACATTCATTTGAAGTATAGACGAGGAATACATAACACTTCGCATATCATATTATATCTTACCATGAAACGTAGAAATGAGATGCGATATCGCGTTTTAAGAAGCATCAGAAATTCAATGTTACGATACGTAGACATCTGCAAACGCTATTTCCTTGCAGAGAAGCGTCACATTTACATTCATTTGAAGTATAGACAAGGAATACATAGCACTTCGCAAATCATAATATATCTTACCATGAAACATAGAAATGAGATGCGATATCGCGTTTTAAGAAGCATTAGAATTCCATTACTACGATACGTAGACATCTGCAAACGCTATTTCCTTGCAAGGAAGTGTCGCATTTACATTCATTTGAAGTGTAGAAGAGGAATACATAACACATCGCAAATCATATTATATCTTACCATGAAGCATGGAAATGAGATGCGATATCGCGTTTTAAGAAGCATTAGAACTCTATTGCTACGATACGTAGACATCTGCAAACGCTATTTCCTTGCAAGGAAGTGTCGCATTTACATTCATTTGAAGTGTGGACGAAGAATACATTACACTTCGCAAATCATATTATATCTTACCATGAAACATAGAAATGAGATGCGATATCGCGTTTTAAGAAGCATGAGAACACTATTGCTACGATAGGTGGACATTTGCAAACGCTACTTCCTTGCAAGGAAGTGTCGCACTTACATTCATTTGAAGTGTAGACGAGGAATACATAACACTTCGCAAATCATATTATATCTTACCATGAAACATAGAAATGAGATGCGATATCGCGTTTTAAGAAGCATTAGAACTCTATTGCTAGGATACCTATACATCTGCAGACGCTATTTCCTAGCAAGGTAGTGTCGCATTTACATTCATTTGAAGTGTAGACGAGGAATACATGACTCTTCGCAAATCATATTATATCTTACCATGAAACATAGAAATGAGATGCGATATCGCGTTTTAAGAAGCATTAGAAATCTATTGTTACGATACGTAGACATCTGCAAACGCCATTTCCTAGCGAGGAAGAGTCGCATTCACATTCATTTGAAGTGTAGACGAGGAATACATAACACTTCGCATATCATATTATACCTTACCATGAAACATAGAAATGAGATGCGATATCGCGTTCTAAGAATCACAAGAACTCTATTGCTGTGATACGTAGACATCTGCAAACGCTATTTCCTAGCAAGGAAGTGTCGCATTTTCATCCATTTGAATCGTAGACGAGGAATGCATAACACTTCGCAATGAATATTATATCTTATCATGAAACATAGAAATGAGGTGCGATATGTCGTTTTAAGAAGTATTAGAACTCTATCCCTACGATACGTAGACATCTGCTAACGCTATTTCCTTGCAAGGAAGTGTCGCATTTACATTCATTTGAAGTGTAGAAGAGGAATACATAACACTTCGCAAATCATATTATATCTTACCATGAAACATAGAAATGAGATGCGATATCGCGTTTTAAGAAGCATTAGAAATCTATTGCTACGATACGTAGACATCTGCAAACGCTATTTCCTTGCAAGGAAATGTCGCATTCACATTCATTTGAAGTGTAGACGAGGAATACATGACACTTCGCAAATCTTATTATATTTTAGCATGAAACATAGAAATGAGATGCGATATCGCGTTTTAAGAATCATAAGAACTCTATTGCTACGATACGTAGACATCTGGAAACGCTGTTTCCTTGCAAGGAAGTGTCGCATTTACATACATTTGAAGTGTAGACGAGGAATACATAACACTTCGCAAATCATATTATATCCTACAATGAAACGTAGGAATGAGATGCGATATCGCGTTTTAAGAAGCATTTGAACTCTATTTCTACGATACGTAGACATCTGCAAACGCTATTTCCTTGCAAGGAAGAGTCGCATTTACATTCATTTGAATCGTAGACGTGGAATGCATAACGCTTCGCAATGAATATTATATCTTACCATGAAACATAGAAATGAGATGCGATATCGCGTTCTAAGAATCACAAGAACTCTATTGCTGTGATACGTAGACATCTGCAAACGCTATTTCCTTGCAAGGAAATGTCGCATTCACATTCATTTGAAGTGTAGACGAGGAATACATGACACTTCGCAAATCATATTATATCTTACCATGAAACATAGAAATGAGATGCGATATCGCGTTTTAAGAAGCATTTGAACTCTATTTCTACGATACGTAGACATCTGCAAACGCTATTTCCTTGCAAGGAAGAGTCGCATTTACATTCATTTGAATCGTAGACGTGGAATGCATAACGCTTCGCAATGAATATTATATCTTACCATGAAACATAGAAATGAGATGCGATATCGCGTTCTAAGAATCACAGGAACTCTATTGCTGTGATACGTAGACATCTGCAAACGCTATTTCCTTGCAAGGAAATGTCGCATTCACATTCATTTGAAGTGTAGACGAGGAATACATGACACTTCGCAAATCATATTATATCTTACCATGAAACATAGAAATGAGATGCGATATCGCGTTTTAAGAAGCATTAGAACTCTATTGCTACGATAGGTAGACATCTGCAAACGCTATTTCCTTGCAAGGAAGAGTCGCATTTACATTCATTTGAATCGTAGACGAGGAATGCATAACACTTCGCAATGAATATTATATCTTACCATGAAACATAGAAATGAGATGCGATATCGCGTTTTAAGAAGCATTAGAACTCTATTGCTACGATATCTAGACATCTGCAGACGCTATTTCCTAGCGAGGAAATGTCGCATTCACATTCATTTGAAGTGTAGACGAGGAATACATAACACTTCGCAATGAATATTACATCTTATCATGAAACATAGAAATGAGTTGCGATATCTTGTTTTAAGAAGCATTTGAACAATATTGCTTCGATACGTAGACATCTGCAAACGCTATTTCCTAGCAAGGAAGTGTCGCATTTTCATCCATTTGAAACGTAGACGAGGAATGCATAACACTTCGCAATGAATATTATATCTTATCATGAAACATAGAAATGAGGTGCGATATGTCGTTTTAAGAAGCATTAGAACTCTATTGCTGTGATACGTAGACATCTGCAAACGCTATTTCCTTGCAAGGAAATGTCGCATTCACATTCATTTGAAGTGTAGACGAGGAATACATGACACTTCGCAAATCATATTATATCTTACCATGAAACATAGAAATGAGATGCGATATCGCGTTTTAAGAAGCATTTGAACTCTATTTCTACGATACGTAGACATCTGCAAACGCTATTTCCTTGCAAGGAAGAGTCGCATTTACATTCATTTGAATCGTAGACGTGGAATGCATAACGCTTCGCATTGAATATTATATCTTACCATGAAACATAGAAATGAGATGCGATATCGCGTTCTAAGAATCACAGGAACTCTATTGCTGTGATACGTAGACATCTGCAAACGCTATTTCCTTGCAAGGAAATGTCGCATTCACATTCATTTGAAGTGTAGACGAGGAATGCATAACACTTCGCAATTAATATTATATCTTATCATGAAACATAGAAATGAGATGCGATATCGCGATCTAAGAATCATAGGAACTCTATTGCTACGATACGTAGACATCTGCAAACGCTATTTCCTTGCAAGGAAGTGTCGCATTTACATTCAATTGAATCGTAGACGAGGAATGCATAACACTTCGCAATGAATATTATATCTTATCATGAAACATAGATATGAGATGCTATACCGCGTTTTAAGAAGCATTAGAACTCTTGCAACGATAGGTAGACATCTGCAAACGCTATTTCCTTACATGGAAGTGTCGCATTTACATTCATTTGAAGTGTAGACGAGGAATACATAACACTTCGCAAATCATATTATATCTTACCATGAAACATAGAAATGAGATGCGATATCGCGTTTTAAGAAGCATTAGAACTCTATTGCTACGATACCTAGACATCTGCAAACGCTATTTCCTTGCAGGGAAGTGTCGCATTTACTTTGATTTGAATCGTAGGCGAGGAATGCATAACACTTCGCAATGTATATTACATCTTACCATGAAACATAGAAATGAGATGCGATATCGCGCTTTAAGAAGCATTAGAAATCTATTGCTACGATACGTAGACATCTGCAAACGCTATTTCCTAGCGAGGAAGTGTCGCATTCACATTCATTTGAAGTGTAGACGAGGAATACATAACACTTCGCAAATCATATTACACCTTACCATGAAACATAGAAATGAGATGCGATTTCGCGTTTTAAGAATCATAAGAACTCTATTGCTACGATACGTAGACATCTGCAAACGCTATTTCCTAGCGAGGAAGTGTTGCATTTACATTCATTTGAAGTGTAGACGAGGAATACATGATAGTTCGCAAATCATACTATATCTTACCATGAAACATAGAAATTAGATGCGATATCGCATTTTAAGGAGCATTAGAACTCTATCCCTACGATACGTAGACATCTGCAAACGCTATTTCCTTGCAAGGAAGTGTCGCATTTACATTCATTTGAATCGTAGACGAGGAATGCATAACACTTCGCAATTAATATTATATCTTATCATGAAACATAGATATGAGATGCAAAATCTCGTTTTAAGAAGCATTTGAACTCTATTGCTTCGATACGTAGACATCTGCAAACGCTATTTCCTAGCAAGGAAGTGTCGCATTTACATTCATTTGAAGTGTAGGCGAGGAATACATAACACTTCGCATTGAATATTACATCTTATCATGAAACATAGAAATGAGTTGCGATATCTTGTTTTAAGAAGCATTTGAACACTACTGCTTCGATACGTAGACATCTGCAAACGTTATTTCCTAGCAAGGAAGTGTCGCATTTTCATTCATTTGAATCGTAGACGAGGAATGCATAACACTTCCCAATGAATATTACATCTTATCATGAAACATAGAAATGAGATGCGATATCGCGATCTAAGAATCATAGGAACTCTATTGCTACGATACGTAGACATCTGCAAACGCTATTTCCTTGCAAGGAAGTGTCGCATTTACATTCAATTGAATCGTAGACGAGGAATGCATAACACTTCGCAATGAATATTATATCTTATCATGAAACATAGATATGAGATGCTATACCGCGTTTTAAGAAGCATTAGAACTCTTGCAACGATAGGTAGACATCTGCAAACGCTATTTCCTTACATGGAAGTGTCGCATTTACATTCATTTGAAGTGTAGACGAGGAATACATAACACTTCGCAAATCATATTATATCTTACCATGAAACATAGAAATGAGATGCGATATCGCGTTTTAAGAAGCATTAGAACTCTATTGCTACGATACCTAGACATCTGCAGACGCTATTTCCAAGCGAGGAAGAGTCGCATTCACATTCATTTGAAGTGTAGACGAGGAATACATAACACTTCGCAAATCATATTATATCTTACCATGAAACATAGAAATGAGATGCGATATCGCTTTTTAAGAAGTATTAGAACACTATTGCTACGATAGGTAGACATTTGGAAACGCTATTTCCTTGCAAGAAGTGTCGCATTTACATTCATTTGAAGTGTAGACGAGGAATACATGACACTTCGCAAATCATATTATAACTTACCATGAAACATAGAAATGAGATGCGATATCGCGTTTTGAGAGGCATTAGAACTCTATTGCTACGATACCTAGACATCTGCAGACGCTATTTCCTAGCAAGAAAGAGTCGCATTTACATTCATTTGAAGTGTAGACGAGGAATACATGACATTTCGCAAATCATATTGTATCTTACCGTGAAACACAGAAATGAGATGCGATATCGCGTTTTAAGAATCATAAGAACTCTATTGCTACGATACGTAGACATTTGCAAACGCTAATTCCTTGCAAGGAAGTGTCGCATTTACATTCATTTGAAGTGTAGACGAGGAATACATGACACTTCGCAAATCATATTATATCTTACCATGAAACATAGAAATGAGATGCGATATCGCGTTTTAAGAAGCATTAGAACTCTATTGCTACGATAGGTAGACATCTGCAGACGCTATTTCCTAGCAAGGAAGTGTCGCATTTACATTCATTTGAAGTGTAGGCGAGGAAAACATAACACTTCGCAAATCATATTACACCTTACCATGAAACATAGAAATGAGAGGCGATTTCGCGTTTTAAGAATCATAAGAACTCTATTGCTACGATACGTAGACATCTGCAAACGCTATTTCCTTGCAGGGAAGTGTCGCATTTACTTTGATTTGAATCGTAGGCGAGGAATGCATAACACTTCGCAATGTATATTACATCTTACCATGAAACATAGAAATGAGATGCGATATCGCGCTTTAAGAAGCATTAGAAATCTATTGCTACGATACGTAGATATCTGCAAACGCTATTTCCTAGCGAGGAAGTGTCGCATTCACATTCATTTGAAGTGTAGACGAGGAATACATAACACTTCGCAAATCATATTACACCTTACCATGAAACATAGAAATGAGATGCGATTTCGCGTTTTAAGAATCATAAGAACTCTATTGCTACGATACGTAGACATCTGCAAACGCTATTTCCTTGCAGGGAAGTGTCGCATTTACTTTGATTTGAATCGTAGGCGAGGAATGCATAACACTTCGCAATGTATATTACATCTTACCATGAAACATAGAAATGAGATGCGATATCGCGCTTTAAGAAGCATTAGAAATCCATTGCTACGATACGTAGACATCTGCAAACGCTATTTCCTAGCGAGGAAGTGTCGCATTCACATTCATTTGAAGTGTAGACGAGGAATACATAACACTTCGCAAATCATATTATATCTTACCATGAAACATAGAAATGAGATGCAATATCGCGTTTTAAGAATCATAAGAACTCTATTGTTACGATACGTAGACATCTGCAAACGCTATTTCCTTGCAAGGAAGTGTCGCATTTACATTCATTTGAATCGTAGACGTGGAATGCATAACACTTCGCAAATCATATTACATCTTGCCATGAAACATAGAAATGAGATGCGATATCGAGTTTTAAGAAGCATTAGAACTCTATTGCTACGATACCTAGACATCTGCAGGCGCTATTTCCTAGCAACGAAGTGTCGCATTTACATTCTTTTGAAGTGTAGACGAGGAATACATAACACTTCGCAAATCATATTATATCTTACCATGAAACATAGAAATGAGATGCGATATCGCGTTTTAAGAGTCATAAGAACTCTATTGCTACGATACGTAGACATCTGCAAACGCTATTTCCTTGCAGGGAAGTGTCGCATTTACATTCATTTGAAGTGTAGACGAGGAATACATAACACTTCGCAAATCATATTATATCTTACCATGAAACATAGAAATGAAATGCGATATCGCGTTTTAAGAAACATTAGGACTTCATTTGCTACGATACCTAGACATCTGCAGACGCTATTTCCTAGCGAGGAAGTGTCGCATTCACATTCATTTGAAGTGTAGACGAGGAATACATAACACTTCGCAAATCATATTATATCTTACCATGAAACATAGAAATGAGATGCAATATCGCGATCTAAGAATCATAGGAACTCTATTGCTACGATACGTAGACATCTGCAAACGCTATTTCCTTGCAAGGAAGTGTCGCATTTACATTCAATTGAATCGTAGACGAGGAATGCATAACACTTCGCAATGAATATTATATCTTATCATGAAACATAGATATGAGATGCTACACCGCGTTTTAAGAAGCATTAGAACTCTTGCAACGATAGGTAGACATCTGCAAACGCTATTTCCTTACATGGAAGTGTCGCATTTACACTCATTTGAAGTGTAGACGAGGAATACATAACACTTCCCCAATCATATTATATCTTACCATGAAACATAGAAATGAGATGCGATATCGCGTTTTAAGAAGCATTAGAACTCTATTGCTACGATACCTAGACATCTGCAGACGCTACTTCCAAGCGAGGAAGAGTCGCATTCACATTCATTTGAAGTGTAGACGAGGAATACATAACACTTCGCAAATCATATTATATCTTACCATGAAACATAGAAATGAGATGCGATATCGCTTTTTAAGAAGCATTAGAACACTATTGCTACGATAGGTAGACATTTGGAAACGCTATTTCCTTGCAAGAAGTGTCGCATTTACATTCATTTGAAGTGTAGACGAGGAATACATGACACTTCGCAATTCATATTATATCTTACCATGAAACATAGAAATGAAATGCGATATCGCGTTTTAAGAAACATTAGGACTTCATTTGCTACGATACCTAGACATCTGCAGACGCTATTTCCTAGCGAGGAAGTGTCGCATTCACATTCATTTGAAGTGTAGACGAGGAATACATAACACTTCGCAAATCATATTATATCTTACCATGAAACATAGAAATGAGATGCAATATCGCGATCTAAGAATCATAGGAACTCTATTGCTACGATACGTAGACATCTGCAAACGCTATTTCCTTGCAAGGAAGTGTCGCATTTACATTCAATTGAATCGTAGACGAGGAATGCATAACACTTCGCAATGAATATTATATCTTATCATGAAACATAGATATGAGATGCTACACCGCGTTTAAGAAGCATTAGAACTCTTGCAACGATAGGTAGACATCTGCAAACGCTATTTCCTTACATGGAAGTGTCGCATTTACACTCATTTGAAGTGTAGACGAGGAATACATAACACTTCCCCAATCATATTATATCTTACCATGAAACATAGAAATGAGATGCGATATCGCGTTTTAAGAAGCATTAGAACTCTATTGCTACGATACCTAGACATCTGCAGACGCTACTTCCAAGCGAGGAAGAGTCGCATTCACATTCATTTGAAGTGTAGACGAGGAATACATAACACTTCGCAAATCATATTATATCTTACCATGAAACATAGAAATGAGATGCGATATCGCTTTTTAAGAAGCATTAGAACACTATTGCTACGATAGGTAGACATTTGGAAACGCTATTTCCTTGCAAGAAGTGTCGCATTTACATTCATTTGAAGTGTAGACGAGGAATACATGACACTTCGCAATTCATATTATATCTTACCATGAAACATAGAAATGAGATGCGATATCGCGTTTTAAGAAGCATTAGAACTCTATTGCTACGAAACCTAGACATCTGCAGACGCTATTTCCTAGCAAGGAAGAGTCGCATTTACATTCATTTGAAGTGTAGACGAGGAATACATGACATTTCGCAAATCATATTGTATCTTACCGTGTAACACAGAAATGAGATGCGATATCGCGTTTTAAGAATCATAAGAACTCTATTGCTACGATACGTAGACATTTGCATACGCTAATTCCTTGCAGGGAAGTGTCGCATTTACTTTGATTTGAATCGTAGGCGAGGAATGCATAACACTTCGCAATGTATATTACATCTTACCATGAAACATAGAAATGAGATGCGATATCGCGCTTTAAGAAGCATTAGAAATCTATTGCTACGATACGTAGACATCTGCAAACGCTATTTCCTAGCGAGGAAGTGTCGCATTCACATTCATTTGAAGTGTAGACGAGGAATACATAACACTTCGCAAATCATATTATATCTTACCATGAAACATAGAAATGAGATGCAATATCGCGTTTTAAGAATCATAAGAACTCTATTGTTACGATACCTAGACATCTGCAGGCGCTATTTCCTAGCAACGAAGTGTCGCATTTACATTCATTTGAAGTGTAGACGAGGAATACATAACACTTCGCAAATCATATTATATCTTACCATGAAACATAGAAATGAGATGCGATATCGCGTTTTAAGAAGCATTAGAACTCTATTGCTACGATACCTAGACATCTGCAGACGCTATTTCCAAGCGAGGAAGAGTCGCATTCACATTCATTTGAAGTGTAGACGAGGAATACATAACACTTCGCAAATCATATTATATCTTACCATGAAACATAGAAATGAGATGCGATATCGCTTTTTAAGAAGCATTAGAACACTATTGCTACGATAGGTAGACATTTGGAAACGCTATTTCCTTTCAAGAAGTGTCGCATTTACATTCATTTGAAGTGTAGACGAGGAATACATGACTCTTCGCGAATCATATTATATCTTACCATGAAACATAGGAATGAGATGCGATATCGCGTTTTAAGAAGCATTAGAACTCTATTGCTACGATACCTAGACATCTGCAGACGCTATTTCCTAGCAAGGAAGAGTCGCATTTACATTCATTTGAAGTGTAGACGAGGAATACATGACATTTCGCAAATCATATTGTATCTTACCGTGAAACACAGAAATGAGATGCGATATCGCGTTTTAAGAATCATAAGAACTCTATTGCTACGATACGTAGACATTTGCAAACGCTAATTCCTTGCAAGGATGTGTCGCATTTACATTCATTTGAATCGTAGACGAGGAATGCATAACACTTCGCAAATCATATTACATCTTACCATGAAACATAGAAATGAGATGCGATATCGAGTTTTAAGAAGCATTAGAACTCTATTGCTACGATACCTAGACATCTGCAGGCGCTATTTCCTAGCAACGAAGTGTCGCATTTACATTCATTTGAAGTGTAGACGAGGAATACATAACACTTCGCAAATCATATTATATCTTACCATGAAACATAGAAATGAGATGCGATATCGCGTTTTAAGAATCATAAGAACTCTATTGCTACGATACGTAGACATCTGCAAACGCTATTTCCTTGCAGGGAAGTGTCGCATTTACATTCATTTGAAGTGTAGACGAGGAATACATAACACTTCGCAAATCATATTATATCTTACCATGAAACATAGAAATGAAATGCGATATCGCGTTTTAAGAAACATTAGGACTTCATTTGCTACCATACCTAGACATCTGCAGACGCTATTTCCTAGCGAGGAAGTGTCGCATTCACATTCATTTGAAGTGTAGACGTGGAATACATAACACTTCGCAAATCATATTATATCTTACCATGAAACATAGAAATGAGATGCAATATCGCGATCTAAGAATCATAGGAACTCTATTGCTACGATACGTAGACATCTGCAAACGCTATTTCCTTGCAAGGAAGTGTCGCATTTACATTCAATTGAATCGTAGACGAGGAATGCATAACACTTCGCAATGAATATTATATCTTATCATGAAACATAGATATGAGATGCTATACCGCGTTTTAAGAAGCATTAGAACTCTTGCAACGATAGGTAGACATCTGCAAACGCTATTTCCTTACATGGAAGTGTCGCATTTACATTCATTTGAAGTGTAGACGAGGAATACATAACACTTCGCAAATCATATTATATCTTACCATGAAACATAGAAATGAGATGCGATATCGCGTTTTAAGAAGCATTAGGACTCTATTGCTACGATACCTAGACATCTGCAGACGCTATTTCCAAGCGAGAAAGAGTCGCATTCACATTCATTTGAAGTGTAGACGAGGAATACATAACACTTCGCAAATCATATTATATCTTACCATGAAACATAGAAATGAGATGCGATATCGCTTTTTAAGAAGCATTAGAACACTATTGCTACGATAGGTAGACATTTGGAAACGCTATTTCCTTGCAAGGAAGTGTCGCATTTACATTCATTTGAATCGTAGACGAGGAATGCATAACACTTCGCAATTAATATTATATCTTATCATGAAACATAGATATGAGATGCAAAATCTCGTTTTAAGAAGCATTTGAACTCTATTGCTACGATAGGTAGACATTTGGAAACGCTATTTCCTTGCAAGAAGTGTCGCATTTACATTCATTTGAAGTGTAGACGAGGAATACATGACACTTCGCAAATCATATTATATCTTACCATGAAACATAGAAATGAGATGCGATATCGCGTTTTAAGAAGCATTAGAACTCTATTGCTACGATACCTAGACATCTGCAGACGCTATTTCCTAGCAAGGAAGAGTCGCATTTACATTCATTTGAAGTGTAGACGAGGAATACATGACATTTCGCAAATCATATTGTATCTTACCGTGAAACACAGAAATGAGATGCGATATCGCGTTTTAAGAATCATAAGAACTCTATTGCTACGATACGTAGACATTTGCAAACGCTAATTCCTTGCAAGGAAGTGTCGCATTTACATTCATTTGAAGTGTAGACGAGGAATACATGACACTTCGCAAATCATATTATATCTTACCATGAAACATAGAAATGAGATGCGATATCGCGTTTTAAGAAGCATTAGAACTCTATTGCTACGATAGGTAGACATCTGCAGACGCTATTTCCTAGCAAGGAAGTGTCGCATTTACATTCATTTGAAGTGTAGACGAGGAATACATAACAATTCGCAAATCATATTACACCTTACCATGAAACATAGAAATGAGATGCGATTTCGCGTTTTAAGAATCATAAGAACTCTATTGCTACGATACGTAGACATCTGCAAACGCTATTTCCTTGCAGGGAAGTGTCGCATTTACTTTGATTTGAATCGTAGGCGAGGAATGCATAACACTTCGCAATGTATATTACATCTTACCATGAAACATAGAAATGAGATGCGATATCGCGCTTTAAGAAGCATTAGAAATCTATTGCTACGATACGTAGACATCTGCAAACGCTATTTCCTAGCGAGGAAGTGTCGCATTCACATTCATTTGAAGTGTAGACGAGGAATACATAACACTTCGCAAATCATATTATATCTTACCATGAGACATAGAAATGAGATGCAATATCGCGTTTTAAGAATCATAAGAACTCTATTGTTACGATACGTAGACATCTGCAAACGCTATTTCCTTGCAAGGAAGTGTCGCATTTACATTCATTTGAATCGTAGACGAGGAATGCATAACACTTCGCAAATCATATTATATCTTACCATGAAACATAGAAATGAGATGCGATATCGCGTTTTAAGAATCATAAGAACTCTATTGCTACGATACGTAGACATCTGCAAACGCTATTTCCTTGCAGGGAAGTGTCGCATTTACATTCATTTGAAGTGTAGACGAGGAATACATAACACTTCGCAAATCATATTATATCTTACCATGAAACATAGAAATGAGATGCGATATCGCATTTTATGAAGCACTAGAACTCTATTGCTACTGTCACGTCCTGGCGAACAAATTATTTGTATCCCAGGAGGCTGAATGACACAAGCCTTTTAGTCGCGAATTCGGTCCGGTATAAAACGCGTATGACCGGGTCCGTCGATTCTGGCAAGACGCGGGCACCGTAAACAATCGCGAACGCGTGTAAGGAGGGATTTTACTTACCTTTCGCTGATTTCCCTCTTCTACTTTCAGATGTGGCGATCGTCGAAGGTCGTTCTCGGGGGAGGAGTCGGCGTACGGCTGGCTGGAATCGGCGTTGTGACGGTGGAAGCTGCGATGAATGTCGCCGTCCGTCGATGAACGAAGAATTCTGGCGTTTTACCAACGTATTCCGCACGAGATAATGGATTAAATTCTTCCTCCCGGCGCGAAGAGTTCGTTTATAAACACTCAAGTTGATACGAACTTGGAAGAATTTGTATTAAAATAAAATTGAATTTAGAAATGGAGATGGAATGAACTAGAACTTGATGTGGTAGAAAAATAATAAAGTATATTCTAAATCAAAGAGTACAAGAACAATTATTTCTAAGTATTAAGACTAGGTTAACTATGAATTAGGAATTAGAACAAAGACTTTAGAACTAGGAACCTCATCGAGGCTGCGCGACGGCCCTAAGGCGCGACTTGGAAGAGACTTGGAATTAGAAGTGCCCGAAGGCGAGATAGAAATGTACCGTACTGACGGTACTGACTGACTGTGTCTGACTGTCCGTCATGACTGTCTCTAATTGACTGTAGAGACTAACTGTCTCTAATTGACTGTGGAGACTAACTGTCTCTGATTGACTGTGGAGACTAACTGTGTCTCCCAAGATGCGTCTGCGACCTCCCTGACTCTCGGAGCGCTTCGGTCGCGTGCGAACGTAGGTGGGAGTATGTGGACGCCGGAGTGGGGTCTCGGCGTTGCGTGGTGGGGCTAGCGGCGCGTACCGCTGAGGCGGTCGCGATTTCGCGCGCCGCGGCTTATTTAATTAGCGCAACTTATGAATATAGAGGTACACGTATGAAATTAGAAATTACGCCTTAAATGTAAAATGTGTGTTGTTTGTGTCGTTATAAAGTTGTGTCGTGTAAATTCTATGAGCTAGGAATACAGAGCTTAGAATGTAAGAGTATTTATACAATGTTAATTAATAATCTTAGAAATAGTATTTTGGGCATGGCAGATCTGGGATGGTGAAATCGTAGAGTCCTTTGTACGGTGAAGGTTCCCGTCGTCGGATCTCGTAGAGGTTGATTCTCCTGGTACGTCCCTGGAGTGAGCGAGAGGGCGAGTTTCCCTGCAGGTAAGAGTGAGACGGTGGGTGACTCCTTGAGTGGGAGCGAGACAGCGCACATGGTCCTTGGTGCGAGCGAGATGGCGCACGAGGTCCTCGGTGCGAGTGGGACAGAGTGTGTTGCCCTTGGAGCGAGAGAGGTGGCGAACACCTCGGCGGGTGCGCGAGAGACGGAGGGTAGGTCCCTTGGAGTGAGAGAGACGGCGAGCACCACTGCGGGTGCGAGTGAGACGGAGGGTAGGTCCCTTGGAGTGAGAGAGACGGCGAGCACCTCTGCGGGTGCGAGCGAGTCGATGGTCGTAGCCCTTGGCCTGAGTGAGACGGCGAGTTGCGCCTGGGTGTTGCCTGTGGTGCAGGCGCGTGAGGGTGGTTGCTGTGGTGCGTTGAGAGGGTGGCAGGCGGCACGCCTGACGTAACACTACGATACGTAGACATCTGCAAACGCTATTTCATAGCAAGGAAGTGTCGCATTTACATTCATTTGAAGTGTAGACGAGGAATACATGACACTTCGCAAATCATATTATATCTTATCACGAAACATAGATATGAGATGCAATATCTCGTTTTAAGAAGCACTTGAACTCTATTGCTTCGATACGTAGACATCTGCAAACGCTATTTCCTTGCAAGGAAGTGTCGCATTTACATTCATTTGAAGTGTAGACGAGGAATACATAACACTTCGCAAATCATATTATATCTTACCATGAAACATAGAAATGAGATGCGATATCGCGTTTTAAGAAGCATTAGAACTCTATTGCTACGATAGGTAGACATCTGCAAACGCTATTTCCTCACAAGGAAGTGTCGCATTTACATTCATTTGAAGTGTAGACGAGGAATACATGACACTTCGCAAATCAAATTATATCTTACCATGAAACGTTGAAATGAGATACAATATAGCGTTCTAAGAATCATAAGAACTCTATTGTTACGATACGTAGACATCTGCAAACGCTATTTCCTTGCAAGGAAGTGCCGCATTTACATTCATTTGAAGTGTAGACGAGGAATACATGACACTTCGCAAATCATATTACATCTTACCATGAAACATAGAAATGAGATGCGATATCGCGTTTTAAGAAGCATTTGAACTCTATTGCTTCGATACGTAGACATCTGCAAACGCTATTTCCTTGCAAGGAAGTGTCGCATTTACATTAATTTGAAGTGTAGACGAGGAATACATAACACTTCGCAAATCATATTATATCTTACCATGAAACATAGAAGTGAGATGCGATATCACGATTTAAGAAGCATTAGAACACTATTGCTACGATACGTAGACATCTGCAAACGCTATTTCTTTGCAAGGAAGTGTCGCATTTACATTCATTTGAATCGTAGACGAGGAATGCATAACACTTCGCAATGAATATTATATCTTATCATGAAACATAGATATGAGATGCAATATCTCGTTTTAAGAAGCATTAGAACTCTACTGCTACGATACCTAGACATCTGCAGACGCTACTTCCTAGCAAGGAAGTGTCGCATTTACATTCATTTGAAGTGTAGACGAGGAATACGTGATACTTCGCAAATCATATTATATCTTACCATGAAACATAGAAATGAGATGCGATATCGCGCAATGAATATTACATCTTATCATGAAACATAGATATGAGATGCAATATCTCGTTTTAAGAAGCATTTGAACTCTATTGCTTCGATACGTAGGCATCTGCAAATGCTATTACTTTGCAAGGAAGTGTCGCTTTTACATTCATTTGAATCGTAGACGAGGAAAACATGAGACATCGCAAATCATATTATATCTTACCATGAAACATAGAAATGAGATGCGATATCGCGTTTTAAGAATCATAAGTATTCTATTGTTACGATACGTAGACATCTGCAAACGCTATTTCCTTGGAAGGAAGTGTCGCATTTACGTTCATTTGAATCGTAGACGAGGAATGCATAACACTTCGCAAATCATATTATAGCTTACCATGAAACATAGAAATGAGATGCGATATCGCGTTTTAAGAAGCATTAGAACTCTATTGCTACGATACGTAGACATCTGCAAACGCTATTTCCTTGCAAGGAAGTGTCGCATTTACATTCATTTGAATCGTAGACGAGGAATGCATAACACTTGGCAAATCATATTATATCTTACCATGAAACATAGAAATGAGATGCGATATCGCGTTTTAAGAAGCATTTGAGCTCTATTGCTTCGATACGTAGACATCTGCAAACGCTATTTCCTTGCAAGGAAGTGTCGCATTTACATTCATTTGAAGTGTAGACGAGGAATACATAACACTTCGCAAATCATATTATATCTTACCATGAAACATAGAAATGAGATGCGATGTCGCGTTTTAAGAAGCATTAGAACTCTATTGCTTCGATACGTAGACATCTGCAAACGCTATTTCCTTGCAAGGAAGTGTCGCCTTTACATTCTTTTGAAGTGTAGACGAGAATACATGACAATCCGCAATGAATATTATATCTTATCATGAGACATAAAAAGGAGATGCGATATCGCGTTTTAAGAAGCATTAGAACTCTATTGCTACGATAGGTAGACATCTGCAAACGCTATTTCCTTGCAAGGAAGTGTCGTATTTACATTGATTTGAAGTCTAGACGAGGAATACATAACACTTCACAAATCATATTATATCTTACCATGAAACATAGAAATGAGATGCGATATCGCGGTATAAGAAGCATCAGAAATCCACTGCTACGATACGTAGACATCTGCAGACGCTATTTCCTTGCAAGGAAGTGTCGCATTTACATTCATTTGATGTGTAGACGAGGAATGCATAACACTTCGCAATGAATATTACATCTTGTCATGAAACATATATATGAGATGCAATATCTCGCTTTAAGAAGCATTTGAACTCTATTGCTTCGATACGTAGGCATCTGCAAACGCTATTTCCTTGCAAGGAAGTGTCGCATTTACATTCATTTGAAGTGTAGACGAGGAATACATAACACTTCGCAAATCATATTATATCTTACCATGAAACATAGAAATGGGATGCAATATCACGTTTTAAGAAGCATTAGAACACTATTGCTACGATACGTAGATATCTGCAAACTATATTTCCTTGCAAGGAAGTGTCGCATTTACATTCATTTGAATCGTAGACGAGGAATGCATAACACTTCGCAATGTATATTATATCTTATCATGAAACATAGATATGAGATGCAATATCTCGTTTTAAGAAGCATTTGAACTCTATTGCCTCGATACGTAGGCATCTGCAAACGCTATTTCCTTGCAAGGAAGTGTCGCATTTACATTCATTTGAAGTGTAGACGAGGAATACATAACACTTCGCAAATCATATTATATCTTACCATGAAACATAGAAATGAGATGCGATATCGCGTTTTAAGAAGCATTTGAGCTCTATTGCTTCGATACGTAGACATCTGCAAACGCTATTTCCTTGCAAGGAAGTGTCGCATTTACATTCATTTGAAGTGTAGACGAGGAATACATAACACTTCGCAAATCATATTATATCTTACCATGAAACATAGAAATGAGATGCGATGTCGCGTTTTAAGAAGCATTAGAACTCTATTGCTTCGATACGTAGACATCTGCAAACGCTATTTCCTTGCAAGGAAGTGTCGCCTTTACATTCTTTTGAAGTGTAGACGAGAATACATGACAATCCGCAATGAATATTATATCTGATCATGAGACATAAAAAGGAGATGCGATATCGCGTTTTAAGAAGCATTAGAACTCTATTGCTACGATAGGTAGACATCTGCAAACGCTATTTCCTTGCAAGGAAGTGTCGTATTTACATTGATTTGAAGTCTAGACGAGGAATACATAACACTTCACAAATCATATTATATCTTACCATGAAACATAGAAATGAGATGCGATATCGCGGTATAAGAAGCATCAGAAATCCACTGCTACGATACGTAGACATCTGCAGACGCTATTTCCTTGCAAGGAAGTGTCGCATTTACATTCATTTGATGTGTAGACGAGGAATGCATAACACTTCGCAATGAATATTACATCTTGTCATGAAACATATATATGAGATGCAATATCTCGCTTTAAGAAGCATTTGAACTCTATTGCTTCGATACGTAGGCATCTGCAAACGCTATTTCCTTGCAAGGAAGTGTCGCATTTACATTCATTTGAAGTGTAGACGAGGAATACATAACACTTCGCAAATCATATTATATCTTACCATGAAACATAGAAATGGGATGCAATATCACGTTTTAAGAAGCATTAGAACACTATTGCTACGATACGTAGATATCTGCAAACTATATTTCCTTGCAAGGAAGTGTCGCATTTACATTCATTTGAATCGTAGACGAGGAATGCATAACACTTCGCAATGTATATTATATCTTATCATGAAACATAGATATGAGATGCAATATCTCGTTTTAAGAAGCATTTGAACTCTATTGCCTCGATACGTAGGCATCTGCAAACGCTATTTCCTTGCAAGGAAGTGTCGCATTTACATTCATTTGAAGTGTAGACGAGGAATACATGACACTTCGCAAATCATATTATATCTTACCATGAAACATGGAAATGAGATGCGATATCGCGTTCTAAGAAGCATCAGAAATCCATTGCTACGATACGTAGACATCTGCAAACGCTATTTCCTTGCAAGGAAGTGTCGCATTTACATTCATTTGAAGTGTAGACGAGGAATACATGACACTTCGCAAATCATATTATATCTTACCATGAAACATAGGAATGAGATGCGATATCGCGTTTTAAGAAGCATTTGAACTCTATTGCTACGATACCTAGACATCTGCAGACGCTATTTCCTAGCAAGGAAGTGTCGCATTTACATTCATTTGAAGTGTAGACGAGGAATACATGATACTTCGCAAATCATATTATATCTTACCATGAAACATAGAAATGTGATGCGATATCGCGTTCTAAGAAGCATCAGAAATCCACTGCTACGATACGTAGACATCTGCAAACGCTATTTCCTTGCAAGGAAGTGTCGCATTTACATTCATTTGATGTGTAGGCGAGGAATGCATAACACTTCGCAATGTATTTTACATCTTACCATGAAACATAGAAATGAGATGCGATATCGCGCAATGAATATTACATCTTATCATGAAACATAGATATGAGATGCAATATCTCGTTTTAACAAGCATTTGAACTCTATTGCTTCGATACGTAGACATCTGCAAACGCTATTTCCTTGCAAGGAAGTGTCGCATTTACATTCATTTGAAGTGCAGACGAGGAAAACATGACACATCGCAAATCATATTATATCTTACCATGAAACATGGAAATGAGATGCGATATCGCGTTCTAAGAAGCGTCAGAAATCCATTGCTACGATACGTAGACATCTGCAAACGCTATTTCCTTGCAAGGAAGTGTCGCATTTACATTCACTTGAAGTGTAGGCGAGGAATACATAACACTTCGGAAATCATATTATACCTTACCATGAAACATAGAAATGAGATGCGAAATCGCATTTTAAGAGTTATAAGAGCTCTATTGCTACGATACGTAGACATCTGCAAACGCTATTTCCTTGCAAGGAAGTGTCGCATTTACATTCATTTGAATCGTAGACGAGGAATGCATAACACTTCACAAATCATATTATCTCTTACCATGAAACATAGAAATGAGATGCGATATCGCGTTTTAAGAAGGATTAGAACTCTATTGCTACGATACCTAGACATCTGCAGGCGCTATTTCCTAGCAAGGAAGTGTCGCATTTACATTCATTTGAAGTGTAGACGAGGAATACATAACACTTCGCAAATCATATTATATTTTACCATGAAACATAGAAATGAGATGCGATATCGCGTTTTAAGAAGCATTAGAACTCTATTGCTACGATAGGTAGACATCTGCAAACGCTATTTCCTCACAAGGAAGTGTCGCATTTATATTCATTTGAAGTGTAGACGAGGAATACATGACACTTCGCAAATCAAATTATATCTTACCATGAAACGTTGAAATGAGATACAATATAGCGTTCTAAGAATCATAAGAACTCTATTGTTACGATACGTAGACATCTGCAAACGCTATTTCCTTGCAAGGAAGTGTCGCATTTACATTCATTTGAATCGTAGATGAGGAATGCATAACACTTCGCAATGAATACTATATCTTATCATGAAACATAGATACGAGATGCAATATCTCGATTTAAGGAGCATTTGAACTCTATTGCTTCGATACGTAGACATCTGCAAACGCTATTTCCTTGCAAGGAAGTGTCGCATTTACATTCATTTGAAGTGTAGACGAGGAATACATGATACTTCGCAAATCATATAATATCTTACCATGAAAAATAGAAATGAGATGCGATATCGCGTTTTAAGAAGCATTAGAACTCTATTGCTACGATAGGTAGACATCTGCAAACGCTATTTCCTTGGAAGGAAGTGTCGCATTTACATTCATTTGAAGTGTAGACGAGGAATACATGACACTTCGCAAATCAAATTATATCTTACCATCAAACGTAGAAATGAGATACAATATAGCGTTCTAAGAATCATAAGAACTCTATTGTTACGATACGTAGACATCTGCAAACGCTATTTCCTTGCAAGGAAGTGTCGCATTTACATTCATTTGAAGTGTAGGCGGGGAATACGTGATACTTCGCAAATCATATTATATCTTACCATGAAACATAGAAATGGGATGCGATATCGCGATTTAAGAAGCTTTAGAACACTATTGCTTCGATACGTAGATATCTGCAAACGCTATTTCCTTGCAAGGAAGTGTCGCATTTACATTCATTTGAAGTGTAGACGAGGAATACATGACACTTCGCAAATCATATTATATCTTACCATGAAACATAGAAATGAGATGCGATATCGCGTTTTAAGAAGCATTAGAACTCTATTGCTACGATACGTAGACATCTGCAAACGCTATTTCCTTGCAAGGAAGTGTCGCATTTACATTCATTTGATGTGTAGACGAGGAATACATAACACTTCGCAATGAATATTATATCTTATCATGAAACATAGATATGAGATGCAATATCTCGTTTTATGAAGCATTTCAACTCCATTGCTTCGATACGTAGACATCTGCAAACGCTATTTCCTTGCAAGGAAGTGTCGCATTCACATTCATTTGAAGTGTAGACGAGGAATACATAACACTACGCAAATCATATTATATCTTACCATGAATCATAGAAATGAGATGCGATATCGCGTTTTAAGAAGCATTAGAACTCTATTGCTACGATAGGTAGACATCTGCAAACGCTATTTCCTTGGAAGGAAGTGTCGCATTTACGTTCATTTGAATCGTAGACGAGGAATGCATAACACTTCGCAAATCATATTATAGCTTACCATGAAACATAGAAATGAGATGCGATATCGCCTTTTAAGAAGCATTAGAACTCTATTGCTACGATACGTAGACATCTGCAAACGCTATTTCCTTGCAAGGAAGTGTCGCATTTACATTCATTTGAATCGTAGACGAGGAATGCATAACACTTCGCAAATCATATTATATCTTACCATGAAACATAGAAATGAGATGCGATATCGCGTTTTAAGAAGCATTTGAACTCTATTGCTTCGATACGTAGACATCTGCAAACGCTATTTCCTTGCAAGGAAGTGTCGCATTTACATTCATTTGAAGTGTAGACGAGGAATACATAACACTTCGCAAATCATATTATATCTTACCATGAATCATAGAAATGAGATGCGATATCGCGTTTTAAGTATCATAAGAACTCTATTGTTACGATACGTAGACATCTGCAAACGCTACTTCCTTGGAAGGAAGTGTCGCATTTACGTTCATTTGAATCGTAGACGAGGAATGCATAACACTTCGCAAATCATATTATATCTTACCATGAAACATAGAAATGAGATGCGATATCGCGTTTTAAGAAGCATTTGAACTCTATTGCTTCGATACGTAGACATCTGCAAACGCTATTTCCTAGCGATCGAGTGTCGCATCTACATTCATTTGAATCGTAGACGAGGAATGCATAACACTTCGCAATGAATATTATATCTTACCATGATACATAGAAATGAGATGCGATATCGCGTTTTAAGAAGCATTAGAACACTATTGCTACGATAGGTAGACATCTGCAAATGCTATTTCCTTGCAAGGAAGTATCGCACTTACTTTCGTTTGAATCGTAGACGAGGAATGCATAACACTTCGCAATGAATATTATATCTTACCATGAAACATAGAAATGAGATACGATATCGCGTTTTAAGAAGCATTAGAACTCTGTTGCTACGACACGTAGACACCTGCAAACGCTATTTCCTTGCAAGGAAGTGTCGCATTTACATTCATTTGATGTGTAGACGAGGAATACATAACACTTCGCAAATCATATTATATCTTACCATGAAACATAGAAAGGAGATGCGATATCGCGTTTTAAGAAGCATTAGAACTCTATTGCTACGATACGTAGACATCTGCAAACGCTATTTCCTAGCGAGCGAGTGTCGCATTTACTTTCATTTTAATCGTAGACGAGAAATGCATAACACTTCGCAATGAATATTACATCTTATCATGAAACATAGGTATGAGATGCAATAACTCTTTTTAAGAAGCATTTGAACTCTATTGCTTCGATACGTAGACATCTGCAAACGCTATTTCCTTGCAAGGATGTGTCGCATTTACATTCACTTGAAGTGTAGACGAGGAACACATAACACTTCGCAAATCATATTATAACTTACCATGAAACATAGAAGTGAGATGCGATATCGCGTTTTAAGAAGCATTAGAATACTATTGCTACGATAGGCAGATATTTGCAAACGCTATTTCCTTGCAAGGAAGTGTCGTATTTACATTCATTTGAAGTGTAGACGAGGAATACATAACACTTCGCAAATCATATTATATCTTACCATGAAACATAGAAATGAGATGCGATATCGCGTTTTAAGAAGCATTAGAAATCTATTGCTACGATACGTAGACATCTGCAAACGCTATTTCCTTGCAAGGAAGTGTCGCATTTACTTTCATTTGAATCGTAGACGAGGAATGCATAACACTTCGCAATGTATATTATATCTTATCATGAAACATAGATATGAGATGCAATATCTCGTTTTAAGAAGCATTTGAACTCTATTGCTTCGATACGTAGGCATCTGCAAACGCTATTTCCTTGCAAGGAAGTGTCGCATTCACATTTATTTGAAGTGTAGACGAGGAATACATGACGCTTCGCAAATCATATTATATCTTACCATGAAACATAGAAATGAGATGCGATATCGCGTTCTAAGAAGCATTAGAAATCCATTGCTACGATACGTAGACATCTGCAATTGCTATTTCCTTGCAAGGAAGTGTCGCATTTACATTCATTTGAAGTGTAGACGAGGAATACATAACACTTCGTAAATCATATTATATCTTACCATGAAACATAGAAATGAGATGCGATATCGCCGTTTTAAGAAGCATTAGAAATCTATTGCTACGATACGTAGACATCTGCAAACGCTATTTCCTAGCGAGGAAGTATCGCATTCACATTCATTTGAAGTGTAGACGATGTATACATAACACTTCGCAAATCATATTATATCTTACCATGAAACATAGAAATGAGATGCGATATCGCGTTTTAAGAAGCATTTCAACTCTATTGCTACGATACGTAGACATCTGCAATCGCTGTTTCCTTGCATGGAAGTGTCGCATTTACTTTCATTTGAAGTGTAGACGAGGAATACATAACACTTCGCAAATCATATTATATCTTACCATAAAACATAGAAATGAGATGCGATATCGCGTTTTAAGAAGCATCAGAAATCCATTGCTTCGATACGTAGACATCTGCAAAAGCTATTTCCATGCAAGGAAGTGTCGCATTTATATTCCTTTGAAGTTGAGACAAGGAATACATAACACTTCGCAAATCATATTATATCTTACCATGAAACATAGAAATGAAATGCGATATCGCGTTTTAAGAAGCATTAGAACTCTATTGCTACGATACCTAGACATCTGCAGACGCTATTTCCTAGCAAGGAAGTGTCGCATTTACATTCATTTGAAGTGTAGACGAGGAATACATAACACTTCGCAAATCATATTACATCTTACCATGAAACTTAGAAATGAGATGCGATATCGCGTTTTAAGAAGCATTGGAACTCAAATGCTACGATAGGTAGACATCTGCAGTTTCTATTTCCTTGCAAGGAAGTGTCGCATTTACATTCATTTGAAGTGTAGACGAGGAATACATAACACTTCGAAAATCATATTATATCTTACCATGAAACATAGAAATGAGATGCGATATCGCGTTTTAAGAAGCATTTCAACTCTATTGCTACGATACGTAGACATCTGCAATCGCTGTTTCCTTGCAAGGAAGTGTCGCATTTACTTTCATTTGAATCGTAGACCAGGAATGCATAACACTTCGCAATGAATATTATATCTTACCATGATACATAGAAATGAGATGCGATATCGCGTTTTAAGTATCATAAGAACTCTATTGTTACGATACGTAGACATCTGCAAACGCTACATCCTTGGAAGGAAGTGTCGCATTTAAGTTCATTTGAATCGTAGACGAGGAATGCATAACACTTCGCAAATCACATTATATCTTACCATGAATCATAGAAATGAGATGCGATATCGCGTTTTAAGAAGCATTTGAACTCTATTGCTTCGATACGTAGACATCTGCAAACGCTATTTCCTTGCAAGGAAGTGTCGCATTTACCTTCATTTGAAGTGTAGACGAGGAATACATAACACTTCGCAAATCATATTATATCTTACCATGAAACATAGAAAGGAGATGCGATATCGCGTTTTAAGAAGCATTAGAACTCTATTGCTACGATACGTAGACATCTGCAAACGCTATTTCCCAGCGAGCGAGTGTCGCATTTACATTCATTTGAAGTGTAGACGAAGAATACATAACACTTCGCAAATCATATTATATCTTACCATGAAACATAGAAATGAGATGCGATATCGCGTTTTAAAAAGCATTTGAACTCTATTGCTTCGATACGTAGACATCTGCAAACGCTATTTAACTGCAAGGAAGTGTCGCGTTTACATTCATTTGTGGTGTAGACGAGGAATACATATCACTTCGCAAATCATATTATATCTTACCATGAAACATAGAAATGAGATGCGATATCGCGTTTTAAGAAGCATTTCAACTCTATTGCTACGATACGTAGACATCTGCAATCGCTGTTTCCTTGCAAGGAAGTGTCGCATTTACTTTCATTTGAAGTGTAGACGAGCAATACATAACACTTCGCAAATCATATTATATCTTACCATAAAACATAGAAATGAGATGCGATATCGCGTTTTAAGAAGCATCAGAAATCCATTGCTTCGATACGTAGACATCTGCAAACGCTATTTCCTTGCAAGGAAGTGTCGCATTTACATTCCTTTGAAGTTGAGACAAGGAATACATAACACTTCGCAAATCATATTATATCTTACCATGAAACATAGAAATGAAATGCGATATCGCGTTTTAAGAAGCATTAGAAATCTATTGCTACGATACGTAGACATCTGCAAACGCTATTTCCTAGCGAGGAAGTATCGCATTCACATTCATTTGAAGTGTAGACGATGTATACATAACACTTCGCAAATCATATTATATCTTACCATGAAACATAGAAATGAGATGCGATATCGCGTTTTAAGAAGCATTTCAACTCTATTGCTACGATACGTAGACATCTGCAATCGCTGTTTCCTTGCAAGGAAGTGTCGCATTTACTTTCATTTGAATCGTAGAACAGGAATGCATAACACTTCGCAATGAATATTATATCTTACCATGATACATAGAAATGAGATGCGATATCGCGTTTTAAGTATCATAAGAACTCTATTGTTACGATACGTAGACATCTGCAAACGCTACTTCCTTGGAAGGAAGTGTCGCATTTAAGTTCATTTGAATCGTAGACGAGGAATGCATAACACTTCGCAAATCACATTATATCTTACCATGAATCATAGAAATGAGATGCGATATCGCGTTTTAAGAAGCATTTGAACTCTATTGCTTCGATACGTAGACATCTGCAAACGCTATTTCCTTGCAAGGAAGTGTCGCATTTACCTTCATTTGAAGTGTAGTCGAGGAATACATAACACTTCGCAAATCATATTATATCTTACCATGAAACATAGAAAGGAGATGCGATATCGCGTTTTAAGAAGCATTAGAACTCTATTGCTACGATACGTAGACATCTGCAAACGCTATTTCCCAGCGTGCGAGTGTCGCATTTACATTCATTTGAAGTGTAGACGAAGAATACATAACACTTCGCAAATCATATTATATCTTACCATGAAACATAGAAATGAGATGCGATATCGCGTTTTAAAAAGCATTTGAACTCTATTGCTTCGATACGTAGACATCTGCAAACGCTATTTAACTGCAAGGATGTGTCGCGTTTACATTCATTTGTGGTGTAGACGAGGAATACATATCACTTCGCAAATCATATTATATCTTACCATGAAACATAGAAATGAGATGCGATATCGCGTTTTAAGAAGCATTTCAACTCTATTGCTACGATACGTAGACATCTGCAATCGCTGTTTCCTTGCAAGGAAGTGTCGCATTTACTTTCATTTGAAGTGTAGACGAGCAATACATAACACTTCGCAAATCATATTATATCTTACCATAAAACATAGAAATGAGATGCGATATCGCGTTTTAAGAAGCATCAGAAATCCATTGCTTCGATACGTAGACATCTGCAAACGCTATTTCCTTGCAAGGAAGTGTCGCATTTACATTCCTTTGAAGTTGAGACAAGGAATACATAACACTTCGCAAATCATATTATATCTTACCATGAAACATAGAAATGAAATGCGATATCGCGTTTTAAGAAGCATTAGAAATCTATTGCTACGATACGTAGACATCTGCAAACGCTATTTCCTAGCGAGGAAGTATCGCATTCACATTCATTTGAAGTGTAGACGATGTATACATAACACTTCGCAAATCATATTATATCTTACCATGAAACATAGAAATGAGATGCGATATCGCGTTTTAAGAAGCATTTCAACTCTATTGCTACGATACGTAGACATCTGCAATTGCTGTTTCCTTGCAAGGAAGTGTCGCATTTACTTTCATTTGAATCGTAGACCAGGAATGCATAACACTTCGCAATGAATATTATATCTTATCATGAAACATAGATATGAGATGCAATATCTCGTTTTAAGAAGCATTTGAACTCTATTGCTTCGATACGTAGACATCTGCAAACGCTATTTCCCTGCAAGGAAGTGTCGAATTTACATTCATTTGTGGTGTAGACGAGGAATACATAACACTTCGCAAATCATATTATATCTTACCATGAAACATAGAAATGAGATGCGATATCGCGTTTTAAGAATCATATGAACTCTATTGCTACGATACGTAGACATCTGTAAACGCTATTTCCTTGCAAGGAAGTGTCGCATTTACTTTCATTTGAATCGTGGACGAGGAATGCACAACACGTCGCAATGAATATTATATCTTATCATGAAACATAGATATGATATGCAGTATCTCGTTTTAAGAAGCATTTGAACTCTATTGCTTCGATACGTAGACATCTGCAAACGCTATTTCCCTGCAAGGAAGTGTCGCATTTACATTCATTTGAGGTGTAGACGAGGAATACATAACACTTCGCAAATCATATTATATCTTACCATGAAACATAGAAATGAGATGCGATATCGCCGTTTTAAGAAGCATTAGAAATCTATTGCTACGATACGTAGACATCTGCAAACGCTATTTCCTAGCGAGGAAGTATCGCATTCACATTCATTTGAAGTGTGGACGAGGAATGCATAACACTTCGCAATGAATATTATATCTTATCATGAAACATAGATATGAGATGCAATATCTCGTTTTAAGAAGCATTTGAACTCTATTGCTTCGATACGTAGACATCTGCAAACGCTATTTCCTTGCAAGGAAGCGTCGCATTTACATTCATTTGAAGTGTAGACGAGGAATACATGACACTTCGCAAATCATATTACATCTTACCATGAAACATAGAAATGAGATGCGATATCGCGTTTTAAGAAGCTTTTGAACTCTAATGCTACGATAGGTAGACATCTGCAATTGCTATTACCTTGCAAGGAAGTGTCGCATTTACATTCATTTGAAGTGTAGGCGAGGAATACATAACACTTCGCAAATCATATTATATCTTACCATGAAACATAGAAATGAGATGCAATGTCGCCGTTTTAAGAAGCATTAGAAATCTATTGCTACGATACGTAGACATCTGCAAACGCTATTTCCTAGCGAGGAAGTATCGCATTCACATTCATTTGAAGTGCAGACGAGGTATACATATCACTTCGCAAATCATGTTATATCTTACCATGAAACATAGAAATGAGATGCGATATCGCGTTTTAAGAAGCATTTGAACTCTATTGCTTCGATACGTAGACATCTGCAAACGCTATTTCCTTGCAAGGAAGTGTCGCATTTACATTCATTTGAAGTGTAGACGAGGAATACATAACACTTCGCAAATCATATTATATCTTGCCATGAAACATAGAAATGAGATGCGATATCGCCGTTTTAAGAAGCATTAGAAATCTATTGTTACGATACGTAGACATCTGCAAACGCTATTTCCTTGCAAGGAAGTGTCGCATTTACATTCATTTGATGTGTAGACGGGGAATACGTGATACTTCGCAAATCATATTATATCTTGCCATGAAACATAGAAATGGGATGCGATATCGCGATTAAAGAAGCTCTAGAACACTATTGCTTCGATACGTAGACATCAGCAAACGCGCTTTCCTTGCAAGGAAGTGTCGCGTTTACATTCATTTGAATCGTAGACGAGGAATGCATAACACTTCGCAATGAATATTATATCTTACCATGAATCATAGAAATGAGATGCGATATCGCGTTTTAAGAAGCATTTGAACTCTATTGCTTCGATACGTAGACATCTGCAAACGCTATTTCCTTGCAAGGAAGTGTCGCATTTACCTTCATTTGAAGTGTAGACGAGGAATACGTAACAGTTCGCAAATCATATTATATCTTACCATGAAACATAGAAAGGAGATGCGATATCGCGTTTTAAGAAGCATTAGAACTCTATTGCTACGATACGTAGACATCTGCAAACGCTATTTCCTAGCGAGCGAGTGTCGCATTTACATTCATTTGAAGTGTAGACGAAGAATACATAACACTTCGCAAATCATATTATATCTTACCATGAAACAAAGAAATGAGATGCGATATCGCGTTTTAAAAAGCATTAGAACTCTATTGCTACGATACGTAGACATCTGCAAACGCTATTTTCTTGCAAGGAAGTGTCGCATTTAAATTCATTTGAAGTGTAGACGGGGAATACGTGATACTTCGCAAATCATATTATATCTTACCATGAAACATAGAAATGAGATGCGATATCGCGTTTTAAGAAGCATTTCAACTCTATTGCTACGATACGTAGACATCTGCAATCGCTGTTTCCTTGCAAGGAAGTGTCGCATTTACTTTCATTTGAATCGTAGACCAGGAATGCATAACACTTCGCAATGAATATTATATCTTACCATGATACATAGAAATGAGATGCGATATCGCGTTTTAAGTATCATAAGAACTCTATTGTTACGATACGTAGACATCTGCAAACGCTACTTCCTTGGAAGGATGTGTCGCATTTAAGTTCATTTGAGTCGTAGACGAGGAATGCATAACACTTCGCAAATCACATTATATCTTACCATGAATCATAGAAATGAGATGCGATATCGCGTTTTAAGAAGCATTTGAACTCTATTGCTTCGATACGTAGACATCTGCAAACGCTATTTCCTTGCAAGGAAGTGTCGCATTTACCTTCATTTGAAGTGTAGACGAGGAATACATAACACTTCGCAAATCATATTATATCTTACCATGAAACATAGAAAGGAGATGCGATATCGCGTTTTAAGAACCATTAGAACTCTATTGCTACGATACGTAGACATCTGCAAACGCTATTTCCTAGCGAGCGAGTGTCGCATTTACATTCATTTGAAGTGTAGACGAAGAATACATAACACTTCGCAAATCATATTATATCTTACCATGAAACATAGAAATGAGATGCGATATCGCGTTTTAAAAAGCATTAGAACTCTATTGCTACGATACGTAGACATCTGCAAACGCTATTTCCTTGCAAGGAAGTGTCGCATTTACTTTCATTTGAATCGTGGACGAGGAATGCACAACACGTCGCAATGAATATTATATCTTATCATGAAACATAGATATGATATGCAGTATCTCGTTTTAAGAAGCATTTGAACTCTATTGCTTCGATACGTAGACATCTGCAAACGCTATTTCCCTGCAAGGAAGTGTCGCATTTACATTCATTTGAGGTGTAGACGAGGAATACATAACACTTCGCAAATCATATTATATCTTACCATGAAACATAGAAATGAGATGCGATATCGCCGTTTTAAGAAGCATTAGAAATCTATTGCTACGATACGTAGACATCTGCAAACGCTATTTCCTAGCGAGGAAGTATCGCATTCACATTCATTTGAAGTGTGGACGAGGAATGCATAACACTTCGCAATGAATATTATATCTTATCATGAAACATAGATATGAGATGCAATATCTCGTTTTAAGAAGCATTTGAACTCTATTGCTTCGATACGTAGACATCTGCAAACGCTATTTCCTTGCAAGGAAGCGTCGCATTTACATTCATTTGAAGTGTAGACGAGGAATACATAACACTTCGCAAATCATATTACATCTTACCATGAAACATAGAAATGAGATGCGATATCGCGTTTTAAGAAGCTTTGGAACTCCAATGCTACGATAGGTAGACATCTGCAATTGCTATTTCCTTGCAAGGAAGTGTCGCATTTACATTCATTTGAAGTGTAGGCGAGGAATACATAACACTTCGCAAATCATATTACATCTTACCATGAAACATAGAAATGAGATGCGATATCGCGTTTTAAGAAGCTTTGGAACTCTAATGCTACGATAGGTAGACATCTGCAATTGCTATTTCCTTGCAAGGAAGTGTCGCATTTACATTCATTTGAAGTGTAGGCGAGGAATACATAACACTTCGCAAATCATATTATATCTTACCATGAAACATAGAAATGAGATGCGATATCGCCGTTTTAAGATGCATTAGAAATCTATTGCTACGATACGTAGATATCTGCAAACGCTATTTCCTAGCGAGGAAGTATCGCATTCACATTCATTTGAAGTGCAGACGAGGTATACATATCACTTCGCAAATCATGTTATATCTTACCATGAAACATAGAAATGAGATGCGATATCGCGTTTTAAGAAGCATTTGAACTCTATTGCTTCGATACGTAGACATCTGCAAACGCTATTTCCTTGCAAGGAAGTGTCGCATTTACATTCATTTGAAGTGTAGACGAGGAATACATAACACTTCGCAAATCATATTATATCTTGCCATGAAACATAGAAATGAGATGCGATATCGCCGTTTTAAGAAGCATTAGAAATCTATTGTTACGATACGTAGACATCTGCAAACGCTATTTCCTTGCAAGGAAGTGTCGCATTTACATTCATTTGATGTGTAGACGGGGAATACGTGATACTTCGCAAATCATATTATATCTTACCATGAAACATAGAAATGAGATGCGATATCGCGATTTAAGAAGCTTTAGAACACTATTGCTTCGATACGTAGACATCAGCAAACGCGCTTTCCTTGCAAGGAAGTGTCGCGTTTACATTCATTTGAATCGTAGACGAGGAATGCATAACACTTCGCAATGAATATTATATCTTACCATGAAACATAGAAATGAGATGCGCTATCGCGTTTTAAGAAGCATTAGAACTCTATTGCTACGATAGGTAGACATCTGCAAACGCTATTTCCTTGCAAGGAAGTGTCGTATTTACATTGATTTGAAGTGTAGACGAGGAATACATAACACTTCGCAAATCATATTATATCTTACCATGAATCATAGAAATGAGATGCGATATCGCGTTTAAAGTATCATAAGAACTCTATTGTTACGATACGTAGACATCTGCAAACGCTATTTCCTTGGAAGGAAGTGCCGCATTTACGTTCATTTGAATCGTAGACGAGGAATGCATAACACTTCGCAAATCATATTATATCTTACCATGAAACATAGAAATGAGATCCGATATCGCGTTTTAAGAAGCATTTGAACTCTATTGCTTCGATACGTAGACATCTGCAAACGCTATTTCCTTGCAAGGAAGTGTCGCATTTACATTCATTTGAAGTGTAGACGAGGAATACATAACACTTCGCAAATCATATTATATCTTACCATGAAACATAGAAATGAGATCCGATATCGCGTTTTAAGAAGCATTTGAACTCTATTGCTTCGATACGTAGACATCTGCAAACGCTATTTCCTTGCAAGGAAGTGTCGCATTTACATTCATTTGAAGTGTAGACGAGGAATACATAACACTTCGCAAATCATATTATATCTTACCATGAAACATAGAAAGGAGATGCGATATCGCGTTTTAAGAAGCATTAGAACTCTATTGCTACGATACGTAGACATCTGCAAATGCTATTTCCTAGCGAGCGAGTGTCGCATTTACATTCATTTGAAGTGTAGACGAGGAATACATAACATCTCGCAAATCATATTACATCTTACCATGAAACATAGAAATGAGATGCGATATCGCATTTTAAGAAGCATTTGAACTCTATTGCTACGATACGTAGACATCTGCAATCGCTGTTTCCTTGCAAGGAAGTGTCGCATTTACTTTCATTTGAATCGTAGACGAGGAATACATAACACTTCGCAATGTATATTATATCTTATCATGAAACATAGATATGAGATGCAATATCTCGTTTTTAGAAGCATTTGAACTCTATTGCTACGATACGTAGACATCTGCAAACGCTATTTCCTAGCGAGCGAGTGTCGCATTTACATTCATTTGAAGTGTAGACGAGGAATACATAACATCTCGCAAATCATATTACATCTTACCATGAAACATAGAAATGAGATGCGATATCGCGTTCTAAGAAGCATTAGAACTCTATTACTACGATACGTAAATATCTGCAAACGCTATTTCCTTGCAAGGAAGTGTCGCATTTACATTCATTTGATGTGTAGTCGAGGAATACATAACACTTCGCAAATCATATTACACCTTACCATGAAACATAGAAATGAGATGCGAAATCGCGTTTTAAGAATTAGAAGAGCTCCATTGCTACGATACGTAGACATCTGCAAACGCTATTTCCTTGCAAGGAAGTGTCGCATTTACATTCATTTGAGGTGTAGACGAGGAATACATAACACTTCGCAAATCATATTATATCTTACCATGAAACATAGAAATGAGATGCGATATCGCATTTTAAGAAGCATTTGAACTCTATTGCTACGATACGTAGACATCTGCAATCGCTGTTTCCTTGCAAGGAAGTGTCGCATTTACTTTCATTTGAATCGTAGACGAGGAATGCATAACACTTCGCAATGAATATTATATCTTACCATGATACATAGAAATGAGATGCGATATCGCGTTTTAAGAAGCATTTGAACTCTATTGCTACGATACGTAGACATCTGCAATCGCTGTTTCCTTGCAAGGAAGTGTCGCATTTACTTTCATTTGAATCGTAGACGAGGAATGCATAACACTTCGCAATGTATATTATATCTTATCATGAAACATAGATATGAGATGCAGTATCTCGTTTTAAGAAGCATTTGAACTCTATTGCTTCGATACGTAGACATATGCAAACGCAATTTCCTTACAAGGAAGTGTCGCATTTACATTAATTTGAAGTGTAGACGAGGAATACATAACATCTCGCTAATCATATTACATCTTACCATGAAACACAGAAATGAGATGCGATATCGCGTTTTAAGAAGCATTAAAACTCTATTGCTTCGATACGTAGACATCTGCAAACGCTATTTCCTTGCAAGGAAGTGACGCATTTACATTCATTTGAAGTGTTGACGAGGAATACATGACACTTCGCAAATCATATTATATCTTACCATGAAACATAGAAATGAGATGCGATATCGCGTTTTAAGAAGCATTAGAACTCTATTGCTACGATACGTAAACATCTGCAAACGCTATTTCCTTGCAAGGAAGTGTCGCATTTACATTCATTTGATGTGTAGACGAGGAATACATAACACTTCGCAAATCATATTATATCTTACCATGAAACATAGAAATGAGATGCGATATCGCGTTTTAAGAAGCATTTGAACTCTATCTCTTCGATACGTAGACATCTGCAAACGCTATTTCCTTGCAAGGAAGTGTCGCATTTACATTCATTTGAGGTGTAGACGAGGAATGTATAACACTTCGCAATGTATATTATATCTTATCATGAAACATAGATATGAGATGCAGTATCTCGTTTTAAGAAGCATTTGAACTCTATTGCTTCGATACGTAAACATATGCAAACGCAATTTCCTTACAAGGAAGTGTCGCATTTACATTAATTTGAAGTGTAGACGAGGAATACATAACATCTCGCTAATCATATTACATCTTACCATGAAACACAGAAATGAGATGCGATATCGCGTTTTAAGAAGCTTTAGAACACCATTGCTTCGATACGTAGACATCAGCAAACGCGCTTTCCTTGCAAGGAAGTGTCGCGATTACATTCATTTGAATCGTAGACGAGGAATGCATAACACTTCGCAATGAATATTATATCTTACCATGAAACATAGAAATGAGATGCGATATCGCGTTTTAAGAAGCATTAGAACTCTATTGCTACGATAGGTAGACATCTGCAAACGCTATTTCCTTGCAAGGAAGTGTCGTATTTACATTGATTTGAAGTGTAGACGAGGAATACATAACACTTCGCAAATCATATTATATCTTACCATGAATCATAGAAATGAGATGCGATATCGCGTTTAAAGTATCATAAGAACTCTATTGTTACGATACGTAGACATCTGCAAACGCTATTTCCTTGGAAGGAAGTGCCGCATTTACGTTCATTTGAATCGTAGACGAGGAATGCATAACACTTCGCAAATCATATTATATCTTACCATGAAACATAGAAATGAGATCCGATATCGCGTTTTAAGAAGCATTTGAACTCTATTGCTTCGATACGTAGACATCTGCAAACGCTATTTCCTTGCAAGGAAGTGTCGCATTTACATTCATTTGAAGTGTAGACGAGGAATACATAACACTTCGCAAATCATATTATATCTTATCATGAAACATAGAAAGCAGATGCGATATCGCGTTTTAAGAAGCATTAGAACTCTATTGCTACGATACGTAGACATCTGCAAACGCTATTTCCTAGCGAGCGAGTGTCGCATTTACATTCATTTGAAGTGTAGACGAGGAATACATAACATCTCGCAAATCATATTACATCTTACCATGAAACATAGAAATGAGATGCGATATCGCGTTCTAAGAAGCATTAGATCTCTATTACTACGATACGTAAACATCTGCAAACGCTATTTCCTTGCAAGGAAGTGTCGCATTTACATTCATTTGATGTGTAGACGAGGAATACATAACACTTCGCAAATCATATTATACCTTACCATGAAACATAGAAATGAGATGCGAAATCGCGTTTTAAGAATTAGAAGAGCTCCATTGCTACGATACGTAGACATCTGCAAACGCTATTTCCTTGCAAGGAAGTGTCGCATTTACATTCATTTGAGGTGTAGACGAGGAATACATAACACTTCGCAAATCATATTATATCTTACCATGAAACATAGAAATGAGATGCGATATCGCATTTTAAGAAGCATTTGAACTCTATTGCTACGATACGTAGACATCTGCAATCGCTGTTTCCTTGCAAGGAAGTGTCGCATTTACTTTCATTTGAATCGTAGACGAGGTATGCATAACACTTCGCAATGAATATTATATCTTACCATGATACATAGAAATGAGATGCGATATCGCGTTTTAAGAAGCATTTGAACTCTATTGCTACGATACGTAGACATCTGCAATCGCTGTTTCCTTGCAAGGAAGTGTCGCATTTACTTTCATTTGAATCGTAGACGAGGAATGCATAACACTTCGCAATGTATATTATATCTTATCATGAAACATAGATATGAGATGCAGTATCTCGTTTTAAGAAGCATTTGAACTCTATTGCTTCGATACGTAGACATATGCAAACGCAATTTCCTTACAAGGAAGTGTCGCATTTACATTAATTTGAAGTGTAGACGAGGAATACATAACATCTCGCTAATCATATTACATCTTACCATGAAACACAGAAATGAGATGCGATATCGCGTTTTAAGAAGCATTAAAACCCTATTGCTTCGATACGTAGACATCTGCAAACGCTATTTCCTTGCAAGGAAGTGACACATTTACATTCATTTGAAGTGTTGACGAGGAATACATGACACTTCGCAAATCATATTATATCTTACCATGAAACATAGAAATGAGATGCGATATCGCGTTTTAAGAAGCATTAGAACTCTATTGCTACGATACGTAAACATCTGCAAACGCTATTTCCTTGCAAGGAAGTGTCGCATTTACATTCATTTGATGTGTAGACGAGGAATACATAACACTTCGCAAATCATATTATATCTTACCATGAAACATAGAAATGAGATGCGATATCGCGTTTTAAGAAGCATTTGAACTCTATCTCTTCGATACGTAGACATCTGCAAACGCTATTTCCTTGCAAGGAAGTGTCGCATTTACATTCATTTGAGGTGTAGACGAGGAATGTATAACACTTCGCAAATCATATTATATCTTACCATGAAACATAGAAATGAGATGCGATATCGCGTTTTAAGGAGCATTAGAAATCTATTGCTACGATACGTAGACATCTGCAAACGCTATTTCCTTGCAAGGAAGTGTCGCATTTACATTCATTTGATGTGTAGACGAGGAATACATAACACTTCGCAAATCATATTATATCTTACCATGAAACATAGAAATGTGATGCGATATCGCGTTGTAAGAAGCATTAGAACTCTATTGCTTCGATACGTAGACATCTGCAAACGCTATTTCCTTGCAAGGAAGTGTCGCATTTACATTCACTTGAAGTGTAGGCGAGGAATACATAACACTTCGCAAATCATATTATACCTTACCATGAAACATAGAAATGAGATACGAAATCGCGTTTTAAGAATTATAAGAGCTCTATTGCTACGATACGTAGACATCTGCAAACGCTATTTCCTTGCAAGGAAGTGTCGCATTTACATTCATTTGAGGTGTAGACGAGGAATGCATAACACTTCGCAAATCATATTATATCTTACCATGGAACATAGAAATGAGATGCGATATCGCGTTTTAAGAAGCATTTGAACTCTATTGCTACGATACGTAGACACCTGCAATCGCTGTTTCCTTGCAAGGAAGTGACGCATTTACTTTCATTTGAATCGTAGACGAGGAATGCATAACACTTCACAATGAATATTATATCTTACCATGAAACATAGAAATGAGATGCGATATCGCGTTTTAAGAAGCATTAGAACACTATTGCTTCGATACGTAGGCATCTGCAAACGCTATTTCCTTGCAAGGATGTGTCGCATTTATATTCATTTGAAGTGTAGACGAGGAATACATAACACTTCGCAAATCATATTATATCTTACCATGAAACATAGAAATGGGATGCGATATCGCGTTCTAAGAAGCATCAGAAATCCATTGCTAAGATACGTAGACATCTGCAGACGCTATTTCCTTGCAGGGAAGTATCGCATTTACATTCATTTGAATCGTAGACGAGGAATGCATAACACTTCGCAATGAATACTATATCTTATCATGAAACATAGATATGAAATGCAATATCTCGTTTTAAGAAGCATTTGAACTCTGTTGCTTCGATACGTAGACATCTGCAAACGCTGTTTCCTTGCAAGGAAGTGTTGCATTTACTTTCATTTGAATCGTAGACGAGGAATGCATAACACTTCGCAATGAATATTATATCTTACCATGAAACATAGAAATGAGATGCGATATCGCGTTTTAAGAAGCATTAGAACTCTATTGCTTCGATACGTAGACATCTGCAAACGCTATTTCCCTGCAAGGAAGTGTCGCATTTACATTCATTTGAACTGTAGACGAGGAATACATAACACTTCGCAAATCATGTTATATCTTACCATGAAACATAGAAATGAGATGCGATATCGCGTTTTAAGAATCATATGAACTCTATTGCTACGATACGTAGACATCTGCAAACGCTATTTCCTTGCAAGGAAGTGTCGCATTTAATTTCATTTGAATCGTAGACGAGGAATGCATAACACTTCGCAATGAATATTATATCTTATCATGAAACATAGATATTAGATGCAATATCTCGTTTTAAGTAGCATTGGAACTCTATTGCTACGATACCTAGACATCTGCAGACGCTATTTCCTAGCGAGGAAGTGTCGCATTCACATTCATTTGAAGTGTAGACGAGGAATACATAACACTTCGCAAATCATATTATACCTTACCATGAAACATAGAAATGAGATGCGATATCGCTTTTTAAGAATCATAAGAACTCTATTGCTACGATACGTAGACATCTGCAAACGCTATTTCCTTGCAAGGAAGTGTCGCATCTACATTCAGTTGAATCGTAGCAGAGGAATGCATAACACTTCACAAATCATAATACATCTTACCATGAAACGTAGAAATGAGATGCGATATCGCGTTTTAAGAAGCACTAGAAATCTATTGTTACGATACCCAGACATCTGCAGACGCTATTTCCTAACAAGGAAGTGTCGCATTTACATTCATTTGAAGTGTAAACGAGGAATACATGACACTTAGCAAATCATCTTATATCTTACCATGAAACATAGAAATGAGATGCGATATCGCGTTTTAAGAAGCATTAGAAAGCTATTGCTACGATACGTAGACATCTGCAAACGCTATTTCCTAGCGAGGAAGTATCGCATTCACATTCATTTGAAGTGTATACGAGGAAGACATGACACTTCGCAAATCATATTATATCTTACCATGAAACATAGAAGTGAGATGCGATATCGCGTTTTAAGATGCATTAGAATACTATTGCTACGATAGGCAGATATTTGCAAACGCTATTTCCTTGCAAGGAAGTGTAGTATTTACATTCATTTGAAGTATAGACGAGGAATACATAACACTTCGCAAATCATATTATATCTTACCATGAAACATAGAAATGAGATGCGATATCGCGTTTCAAGAATCATAAGAACACTATTGTTACGATACGTAGACATCTGCAAACGTTATTTCCTTGCAAGGAAGTGTCGCATTTACTTTCATTTGAATCGTAGACGAGGAATGCATAACACTTCGCAAATCATATTATATCTTACCATGATACATAGAAATGAGATGCGATATCGCGTTTTATGAAGCATTAGAACACTATTGCTACGATACGTAGACATCTGCAAACGCTATTTCCTTGGAAGGAAGTGTCGCATTTACGTTCATTTGCATCGTAGACGAGGAATGCATAACACTTCGCAAATCATATTATATCTTACCATGAAACATAGAAATGAGATGCGATATCGCGTTTTAAGAAGCATTTGAACTCTATTGCTTCGATACGTAGACATCTGCAAACGCTATTTCCTTGCAAGGAAGTGTCGCATTTACATTCATTTGAAGTGTAGACGAGGAATACATAACACTTCGCAAATCATATTATATCTTACCATGAAACATAGAAAGGAGATGCGATATCGCGTTTTAAGAAGCATTAGAACTATATTGCTACGATACGTAGATATCTGCAAACGCTATTTCCTAGCGAGCGAGTGTCGCATTTACATTCATTTGATGTGTAGACGAGGAATACATAGCACTTCGCAAATCATATTATATCTTACCATGAAACATAGTAATGAGATGCGATATCGCGTTTTAAGAAGCATTAGAACTCTATTGCTTCGATACGTAGACATCTGCAAACGGTAGTTCCTTGCAAGGAAGTGTCGCATTTACATTCATTTGAATCGTAGGCGAGGAATGCATAGCACTTCGCAATGAATATTATATCTTATCATGAAACATAAATATGAGATGCAGTATCTCGTTTTAAGAAGCATTTGAACTCTATTGCTTCGATACGTAGACATTTGCAAACGCTATTTCCTTGCAAGGAAGCATCGCATTTACATTCATTTGAAGTGTAGACGAGGAATACATAACACTTCGCAAATCATATTACATCTTACCATGAAACATAGAAATGAGATGCGATATCGCGTTTTAAGAAGCATTAGAACTCTATTGCTACGATACCTAGACATCTGCAGACGCTATTTCCCAGCAAGGAAGTGTCGCATTTACATTCATTTGAAGTGTAGACGAGGAATACATAACACTTCGCAAATCATATTATATCTTACCATGAAACATACAAATGAGATGCGATATCGCGTTTTAAGAAGCATTAGAACACTATTGCTTCGATACGTAGACATCTGCAAACGCTAATTCCTTGCAAGGAAGTGTCGCATTTACATTCATTTGAAGTGTAGACGAGGAATACATGATACTTCGCAAATCATATTATATCTTACCATGAAACATAGAAATGAGATGCGATAGCGCGTTTTAAGAAGCATTTGAACTCTATTGCTTCGATACGTAGACATCTGCAAACGCTGTTTCCTTGCAAGGAAGTGTCGCATTTACATTCATTTGAAGTGTAGACGAGGAATACATAACACTTCGCAAATCATATTTTATCTTACCATGAAACATAGAAATGAGATGCGATATCGCGTTTTAAGAAGCATTAGAACTCTATTGCTACGATACCTAGACATCTGCAAACGCTATTTCCTAGCGAGCAAGTGTCGCATTTACATTCATTTGATGTGTAGACGAGGAATACATAGCACTTCGCAAATCATATTATATCTTACCATGAAACATAGTAATGAGATGCGATATCGCGTTTTAAGAAGCATTAGAACTCTATTGCTTCGATACGTAGACATCTGCAAACGGTATTTCCTTGCAAGGAAGTGTCGCATTTACATTCATTTGAAGTGTAGACGAGGAATACATAACACTTCGCAAATCATATTATATCTTATCGTGAAACATAGAAATGAGATGCGATATCGCGTTTTAAGAATCATTAGAACTCTATTGCTACGATACGTAGACATCTGCAAACGCTATGTCCTTGCAAGGAAGTGTCGCATTTACTTTCATTTGAATCGTAGACGAGGAATGCATAACACTTCGCAATTAATATTATATCTTATCATGAAACATAAATATGAGATGCAGTATCTCGTTTTAAGAAGCATTTGAACTCTATTGCTTCGATACGTAGACATTTGCAAACGCTATTTCCTTGCAACGAAGCATCGCATTTACATTCATTTGAAGTGTAGACGAGGAATACATAACACTTCGCAAATCATATTACATCTTACCATGAAACATAGAAATGAGATGCGATATCGCGTTTTAAGAAGCATTAGAACTCTATTGCTACGATACCTAGACATCTGCAGACGCTATTTCCCAGCAAGGAAGTGTCGCATTTACATTCATTTGAAGTGTAGACGAGGAATACATAACACTTCGCAAATCATATTATATCTTACCATGAAACATACAAATGAGATGCGATATCGCGTTTTAAGAAGCATTAGAACTCTATTGCTACGATAGGTAGACATCTGCAATCGCTATTTCCTTGCAAGGAAGTGTCGCATTTACATTCATTTGAAGTGTAGACGAGGAATACATAACACTTCGCAAATCATATTATATCTTATCGTGAAACATAGAAATGAGATGCGATATCGCGTTTTAAGAATCATTAGAACTCTATTGCTACGATACGTAGACATCTGCAAACGCTATGTCCTTGCAAGGAAGTGTCGCATTTACTTTCATTTGAATCGTAGACGAGGAATGCATAACACTTCGCAATTAATATTATATCTTATCATGAAACATAGATATTAGATGCAATATCTCGTTTTAAGAAGCATTGGAACTCTATTGCTACGATACCTAGACATCTGCAGACGCTATTTCCTAGCGAGGAAGTGTCGCATTCACATTCATTTGAAGTGTAGACGAGGAATACATAACACTTCGCAAATCATATTATACCTTACCATGAAACATAGAAATGAGATGCGATATCGCTTTTTAAGAATCATAAGAACACTATTGCTGCGATACGTAGACATCTGCAAACGCTATTTCCTAGCAAGGAAGTGTCGCATTTACATTCATTTGAAGTGTAGACGAGGAATACATAACACTTCGCAAATCATATTATATCTTACCATGAAACATACAAATGAGATGCGATATCGCGTTTTAAGAAGCATTAGAACTCTATTGCTACGATAGGTAGACATCTGCAATCGCTATTTCCTTGCAAGGAAGTGTCGCATTTACATTCATTTGAAGTGTAGACGAGGAATACATAACACTTCGCAAATCATATTATATCTTATCGTGAAACATAGAAATGAGATGCGATATCGCGTTTTAAGAATCATTAGAACTCTATTGCTACGATACGTAGACATCTGCAAACGCTATGTCCTTGCAAGGAAGTGTCGCATTTACTTTCATTTGAATCGTAGACGAGGAATGCATAACACTTCGCAATTAATATTATATCTTATCATGAAACATAGATATTAGATGCAATATCTCGTTTTAAGAAGCATTTGAACTCTATTGCTACGATACCTACACATCTGCAGACGCTATTTCCTAGCGAGGAAGTGTCGCATTCACATTCATTTGAAGTGTAGACGAGGAATACATAACACTTCGCAAATCATATTATACCTTACCATGAAACATAGAAATGAGATGCGATATCGCGTTTTAAGAAGCATTAGAACACTATTGTTACGATACCTAGACAACTACAGACGCTATTTCCTTGCAAGGAAGTGTCGCATTTACATTCATTTGAAGTGTAGGCGAGGAATACATGGCACTTCGCAAATCATATTATATCTTACTATGAAACATAGAAATGAGATGCGATATCGCATTTTAAGAAGCATTAGAACTCTATTGCTACGATACGTAGACATCTGCAAACGTTATTTCCTTGCAAGGAAGTGTCGCATTTACATTCATTTGAATCGTAGACGAGGAATGCATTACACTTCGCAATGAATATTATATCTTATCAGGAAACATAGATATGAGATGCAATATCTCGTTTTAAGAAGCATTAGAACTCTATTGCTTCGATACGTAGACATCTGCAAACGCTATTTCCTAGCAAGGAAGTGTCGCATTTACATCCATTTGAATCGTAGACGAGGAATGCATAACACTTCGCAATGAATATTATATCTTATCATGAAACATAGATATGAGATGCGATATCGCGTTTTAAGTATCATATGAACTCTATTGCTACGATACGTAGACATCTGCAGACGCTATTTCCTAGCCAGGAAGTGTCGCATTTACATTCATTTGAAGTGTAGATGAGAAATACATGACACTTCGCAAATCATATTATATCTTACCATGAAACATAGAAATGAGATTCGATATGGCGTTTTAAGTAGCATTAGAAAGCTATTGCTACGATACCTAGACATCTGCAGACGCTATTTCCTTGCAAGGTACTGTCGCATTTACATTCATTTGAAGTGTAAACGAGGAATACATGATACTTTGCAAATCATATTATATCTTACCATGAAACATAGAAATATGATACTTTGCAAATCATATTATATCTTACCATGAAACATAGAAATGAGATGCGATATCGTGTTTTAAGAAGCATTAGAACTCTATTGCTACGATACCTAGACATCTGCAGACGCTATTTCCTAGCAAGGAAGTGTCGCATTTACATTCATTTGAAATGTAGACGAGGAATACATGACACTTCGCAAATCATATTATATCTTACCATGAAACATAGAAATGAGATGCGATATCGCGTTTTAAGAAGCATTAGAACACTATTGTTACGATACCTAGACAACTACAGACGCTATTTCCTTGCAAGGAAGTGTCGCATTTACATTCATTTGAAGTGTAGGCGAGGAATACATGACACTTCGCAATGAATATTACATCTTATCATGAAACATAGAATTGAGATGCGATATCTTGTTTTAAGAAGCATTTGAAATCTATTGCTTCGATACGTATACATCTGCAAACGCTATTTCCTAGCAAGGAAGTTACGCATTTACATCCATTTGAATCGTAGACGAGGAATGCATAACACTTCGCAATGAATATTATATCTTATCATGAAACATAGATATGAGATGCAATATCTCGTTTTACGAAGCATTTGAACTCTATTGCTTCGATACGTAGACATCTGCAAACGCTATTTCCTTGCAAGGAAGTGTCGCATTTACATTCATCTGAAGTGTAGACGAGGAATACGTAACACTTCGCAAATCATATTATATCTTACCATAAAACATAGAAATGAGATGCGATATCGCGTTTTAAGAAGCATCAGAAATCCATTGCTACGATACGTAGACATCTGCAAACGCTATTTCCTTGCAGGGAAGTGTCGCATTTACATTCATTTGAAGTGTAGACGAGGAATACATAACACTTCGCAAATCATATTATACCTTACCATGAAACATAGAAATGAGATGCGATATCGCGTTTTAAGAAGAATTAGAACACTATTGCTACGATAGGTAGACATTTGCAAACGCTATTTCCTTGCAAGGAAGTGTCCCATTTACATTCATTTGAACCGTAGACGAGGAAAAGCATAACACTTCGCAATGAATATTATATCTTATCATGAAGCATAGATATGAGATGCAATATCTCGTTTTAAGAAGCATTTGAACCATATTGCTTCGATACGTAGACATCTGCAAGCGCTATTTCCTTGCAAGGAAGTGTCGCAATTACATTCATTTGAAGTGTAGACGAGGAATACATAACACTTCGCAAATCATATTATATCTTACCATGAAACATAGAAATGAGATGCGATATCGCGTTTTAAGAAGCATTGGAACTCTAATGCTACGATAGGTAGACATCTGCAATCGCTATTTCCTTGCTAGGAAGTGTCGCATTTACATTCATTTGAAGTGTAGACGAGGAATACATAACACTTCGCAAATCATATTATATCTTACCATGAAACATAGAAATGACATGCGATATCGCCGTTTCAAGAAGCATTAGAAATCTATTGCTACGATACGTAGACATCTGCAAACGCTATTTCCTAGCGAGGAAGTATCGCATTCACATTCATTTGAAGTGTAGACGAGGTATACATAACACATCGCAAATCATGATATATCTTACCATGAAACATAGAAATGAGATGCGATATCGCGTTTTAAGAAGCATTAGAAAGCTATTGCTACGATACGTAGACATCTGCAAACGCTATTTCCTAGCGGGAAGTATCGCATTCACATTCATTTGAAGTGTAGACGAGGAATACATGACACTTCGCAAATCATGTTATATCTTACCATGAAACATAGGAATGAGATGCGATATCGCGTTTTAAGAAGAATTAGAACACTATAGCTACGATAGGTAGACATTTGCAAACGCTATTTCCTTGCAAGGAAGTGTCGCATTTACATTCATTTGAACCGTAGACGAGGAAAAGCATAACACTTCGCAATGAATATTATATCTTATCATGAAGCATAGATATGAGATGCAATATCTCGTTTTAAGAAGCATTTGAACACTATTGCTTCGATACGTAGACATCTGCAAACGCTATTTCCTTGCAAGGAAGTGTCGCATTTACATACATTTGAAGTGTAGACGAGGAATACATAACACTTCGCAAATCATATTATATCTTACCATGAAACATAGAAATGAGATGCGATATCGCGTTTTAAGAAGCATTGGAACTCTAATGCTACGATAGGTAGACATCTGCAATCGCTATTTCCTTGCAAGGAAGTGTCGCATTTACATTCATTTGAAGTGTAGACGAGGAATACATAACACTTCGCAAATCATATTATATCTTACTATGAAACATAGAAATGAGATGCGATATCGCGTTTTAAGAAGCATTAGAACTCCATTGCTACGATACGTAGACATCTGCAAACGCTATTTCCTTGCATGGAAGTGTCGCATTTACATTCATTTGAGTCGTAGACGAGGAATGCATTACACTTCGCAATGAATATTATATCTTATCAGGAAACATAGATATGAGATGCAATATCTCGTTTTAAGAAGCATTTGAACTTTATTGTTTCGATACGTAGACATCAGCAAACGCTATTTCCTAGCAAGGAAGTGTCGCATTTACATTCATTTGATGTGTAGGCGAGGAATACATAACACTTCACAATGAATATTACATCTTATCATGAAATATAGAATTGAGATGCGATATCTTGTTTTAAGAAGCATTTGACCTCTATTGCTTCGATACGTAGACATCTGCAAACGCTATTTCCTTGCAAGGAAGTGTCACATTTACATTCATTTGAAGTGTAGACGACGAATACATAACACTTCGCAAATCATATTATATCTTACCATGAAACATAGAAATGAGATGCGACATCGCGTTCTAAGAAGCATTAGAACACTACTGCTACGATAGGTAGACATCTGCAAACGCCATTTCCTAGCGAGGAAGTGTCGCATTTATATTCATTTGAAGTATAGGCGAGAAATACATAACACTTCGCAATGAATATTACATCTTAGCATGAAACATAGAATTGAGATGCGATATCTTGTTTTAAGAAGCATTTGAACACTATTGCTTCGATACGCAGACATCTGCAAACGCTATTTCCTAGCAAGGAAGTGTCGCATTTACATTCATTTGATGTGTAGGCGAGGAATACATAACACTTCACAATGAATATTACATCTTATCATGAAATATAGAATTGAGATGCGATATCTTGTTTTAAGAAGCATTTGACCTCTATTGCTTCGATACGTAGACATCTGCAAACGCTATTTCCTTGCAAGGAAGTGTCACATTTACATTCATTTGAAGTGTAGACGACGAATACATAACACTTCGCAAATCATATTATATCTTACCATGAAACATAGAAATGAGATGCGACATCGCGTTCTAAGAAGCATTAGAACACTACTGCTACGATAGGTAGACATCTGCAAACGCCATTTCCTAGCGAGGAAGTGTCGCATTTATATTCATTTGAAGTATAGGCGAGAAATACATAACACTTCGCAATGAATATTACATCTTAGCATGAAACATAGAATTGAGATGCGATATCTTGTTTTAAGAAGCATTTGAACACTATTGCTTCGATACGCAGACATCTGCAAACGCTATTTCCTAGCAAGGAAGTGTCGCATTTACATCCATTTGAATCGTAGACGAGGAATGCATAACACTTCGCAATGAATATTATATCTTATCATGAAGCATAGATATGAGATGCGATATCGCGTTTTAAGAATCATATGAACTCTATTGCTACGATACGTAGACATCTGCAGACGCTATTTCCTAGCCAGGAAGTGTCGCATTTACATTCATTTGAAGTGTAGACGAGGAATACATGACACTTCGCAAATCATATTATATCTTACCATGAAACATAGAAAAGAGATTCGATATGGCGTTTTAAGTAGCATTAGAAAGCTATTGCTACGATACGTAGACATCTGCAAACGCTATTTCCTTGCAAGGAAGTGTCGCATTTACATTCATTTGTAGTGTAGACGAGGAATACATGACACGTCGCAAATCATATTATATCTTACCATGAAACATAGAAATGAAATTCGATATCGCGTTTAGAGTAGCATTAGAAAGCTGTTGCTACGATACGTAGACATCTGCAAACGCTATTTCCTTGCAAGGAAGTGCGAATTTACATTTAGTTGATGTGTAGACGAGGAATACATAACACTTCGCAAATCATATTATATCTTACCATGAAACATAGAAATGAGATGCGATATCGCGTTTTAAGAAGCATTAGAACTCTATTGCTACGATACGTAGACATCTGCAAACGCTATTTCCTAGCAAGGAAGTGTCGCATTTACATTCATTTGAAGTGTAGACGAGGAATACATGACACTTCTCAAATCATATTATATCTCACCATGAAACATAGAAATGAGATGCGATATCGCGTTTTAAGAAGCATTAGAACTCTATTGCTACGATACCTAGACATCTGCAGACGCTATTTCCCAGCAAGGAAGTGTCGCATTTACATTCGTTTGAAATGTAGACGAGGAATACATGATACTTCGCAAATCATATTATATCATACCATGAAACATAGAAATGAGATGCGATATCGCGTTTTAAGAAGCATTAGAACTCTATTGCTACGATACCTAGACATCTGCAGATGCTATTTCCTAGCAAGGAAGTGTCGCATTTACATTCATTTGAAGTGTAGACGAGGAATACATGATACTTCGCAAATCATATTATATCTTACCATGAAACATAGAAATGAGATGCGATATCGCGTTTTAAGAAGCATTAGAACACTATTGCTACGATAGGTAGACATTTGCAAACGCTATTTCCTAGCAAAGAAGTCTCGCATTTACATTCATTTGAAGTGTAGGCGAGGAATACATAACACTTCGCAAATAATATTACATCTTACCATGAAACATAGAAATAAGATGCGATATCGCGTTTTAAGAAGCATTAGAACTCTATTGCAACGATACCTAGACATCTGCAGACGCTATTTCCTTGCAAGGTAGTGTCGCATTTACATTCATTTGAAGTGTAAACGAGGAATACATGATACTTTGCAAATCATATTATATCTTACCATGAAACATAGAAATGAGATGCGATATCGTGTTTTAAGAAGCATTAGAACACTATTGCCACGATAGGTAGTCATCTACAGACGCTATTTCCTAGCAAGGAAGTGTCGCATTTACATTCATTTGAAGTGTATACGAGGAATGCATAACACTTCGCAAATCATATTACATCTTACCACGAAACATAGAAATGAGATGCGATATCGCGTTTTAAGAAGCATTAGAACACTATTGTTACGATACCTAGACAACTGCAGACGCTATTTCCTTGGAAGGAAGTGTCGCATTTACATTCATTTGAAGTGTAGGCGAGGAATACATGACACTTCGCAATGAATATTACATCTTATCATGAAACATAGAATTGAGATGCGATATCTTGTTTTAAGAAGCATTTGAAATCTATTGCTTCGATACGTAGACATCTGCAAACGCTATTTCCTAGCAAGGAAGTGTCGCATTTACATCCATTTGAATCGTAGACGAGGAATGCATAACACTTCGCAATGAATATTATATCTTATCATGAAACATAGATATGAGATGCAATATCTCGTTTTAGGAAGCATTTGAACTCTATTGCTTCGATACGTAGACATCTGCAAACGCTATTTCCTTGCTAGGAAGTGTCACATTTACATTCATCTGAAGTGTAGACGACGAATACATAACACTTCGCAAATAATATTATATCTTACCATGAAACATAGAAATGAGATGCGACATCGCGTTCTAAGAAGCATTAGAACACTACTGCTACGATAGGTAGACATCTGCAAACGCCATTTCCTAGCGAGGAAGTGTCGCATTTATATTCATTTGAAGTGTAGGCGAGAAATACATAACACTTCGCAATGAATATTACATCTTATCATGAAACATAGAATTGAGATGCGATATCTTGTTTTAAGAAGCATTTGAACACTATTGCTTCGATACGTAGACATCTGCAAACGCCATTTCCTAGCAAGGAAGTGTCGCATTTACATCCATTTGAATCGTAGACGAGGAATGCATAACACTTCGCAATGAATATTATATCTTATCATGAAACATAGATATGAGATGCGATATCGCGTTTTAAGAATCATATGAACTCTATTGCTACGATACGTAGACATCTGCAGACGCTATTTCCTAGCCAGGAAGTGTCGCATTTACATTCATTTGAAGTGTAGACGAGGAATACACAACACTTCGCAAATCATATTATATCTTACCATGAAACATAGAAATGAGATGCGATGTCTCGTTTTAAGAATCATAAGAACTCTATTGCTACGATACGTAGACATCTGCAAACGCTATTTCCTTGCAAGGAAGTGTCGCATTTACATTCATTTGTAGTGTAGACTAGGAATACATGACACGTCGCAAATCATATTATATCTTACCATGAAACATAGAAATGAGATGCGATATCGCGTTTTAAAAATCATAAGAACTCTATTGCTACGATACGTAGACATCTGCAAACGCTATTTCCTTGCAAGGAAGTGTCGCATTTACATTCATTTGAATCGTAGACGAGGAATGCATTACACTTCGCAATGAATATTATATCTTATCAGGAAACATAGATATGAGATGCAATATCTCGTTTTAAGAAGCATTTGAGCTTTATTACTTCGATACGTAGACATCTGCAAACGCTATTTCCTAGCAAGGAAGTGTCGCATTTACATTCATTTGAAGTGTAGGCGAGGAAAACATAACACTTCGCAATGAATATTACATCTTATCATGAAATATACAATTGAGATGCGATGTCTTGTTTTAAGAAGCATTTGAACTCTATTGCTACGATACGTAGACATCTGCAAACGCTATTTCCTTGCAAGAAAGTGCGCATTTACATTTAGTTGATGTGTAGACGAGGAATACATAACACTTCGCAAACCATATTATATCTTACCATGAAACATAGAAATGAGATGCGATATCGCGTTTTAAGAAGCATTAGAACTCTATTGCTTCGATACGTAGACATCTGCAAACGCTATTTCCTAGCAAGGAAGTGTCGCATTTACATCCATTTGAATCGTAGACGAGGAATGCATAACACTTCGCAATGAATATTATATCTTATCAAGAAACATAGATATGAGATGCGATATCGCGTTTTAAGAATCATATGAACTCTATTGCTACGATACGTAGACATCTGCAGACGCTATTTCCTAGCCAGGAAGTGTCGCATTTACATTCATTTCAAGTGTAGACGAGGAATACACAACACTTCGCAAATCATATTATATCTTACCATGAAACATAGGAATGAGATGCGATATCTCGTTTTAAGAAGCATTAGAAATCTATTGCTACGATACGTAGACATCTGCAAACGCAATTTCCTAGCGAGGAAGTGTCGCATTCACATTCATTTGAAGTGTAGACGAGGAATACACAATACTTCGCAAATCATATTATATCTTACCATGAAACATAGAAATGAGATGCGATATCGCGTTTTAAGAATCATAAGAACTCTATAGCTACGATACGTAGACATCTGCAAACGCTATTTCCTTGCAAGGAAGTGTCGCATTTACATTCATTTGAAGTGTAGACGAGGAATACACAATACTTCGCAAATCATGTTACATCTTACCATGAAACATAGAAATGAGATGCGATATCGCGTTTTAGAAAGCATTTGAACACTATTGCTTCGATACGTAGACATCTGCAAACGCTATTTCCTTGCAAGGAAGTGTCGCATTTACATTCATTTGAAGTGTAGACGAGGAATACATCACACTTCGCAAATCATATTATATCTCACCATGAAGCATAGAAATGAGATGCGATATCGCGTTTTAAGAAGCATTAGAACTCTATTGCTACGATACTTAGACATCTGCAGATGCTATTTCCCAGCAAGGAAGTATCGCATTCACATTCATTTGAAGTGTAGACAAGGAATACATAACACTTCGCAAATCATGGTATATCTTACCATGAAACATAGAATTGAGATGCGATATCGCGTTTTAAGAACATATGAACTCTATTGCTACGAGACGTAGACATCTGCAATCGCTATTTCCTTGCAAGGAAGTGTCGCATTTACATCCATTTGAATCGTAGACGAGGAATGCATAACACTTCGCAATGAATATTATAGCTTATCATGAAACATAGATATGAGATGCAATATCTCGTTTTAGGAAGCACTTGAACTCTATTGCTTCGATACGTAGACATCTGCAAACGCTATTTCCTAGCGAGGAAGTATCGCATTCACATTCATTTGAAGTGTAGACGAGGAATACATAACACTTCGCAAATCATGTTATATCTTACCAGGAAACATAGGAATGAGATGCGATATCGCGTTTTGAGAAGCATTAGAACTCTATTGCTACGATACCTAGACATCTGCAGACGCTATATCCTAGCAAGGAAGTGTCGCATTTACATTCGTTTGAAATGTAGGCGAGGAATACATGATACTTCGCAAATCATATTATATCTTGAAATGAAACATAGAAATGAGATGCGATATCGCGTTTTAAGAAGCATTAGAACACTATTGCTACGACAGGTAGACATTTGCAAACGCTATTTCCTAGCAAAGAAGTCTCGCATTTACATTCATTTGAAGTATAGGCGAGGAATACATAACACTTCGCAAATAATATTACATCTTACCATGAAACATAAAAATAAGATGCGATATCGCGTTTTAGGAAGCATTAGAACTCTATTGCTACGATACCTAGATATCTGCAGACGCTATTTCCTTGCAAGGAAGTGTCGCATTTACATTCATTTGAAATGTAGACGAGGAATACATGATACTTCGCAAATCATATTATATCATACCATGAAACATGGAAATGAGATGCGATATCGCGTTTTAAGAAGCATTAGAACTCCATTGCTACGATACCTAGACATCTGCAGATGCTATTTCCTAGCAAGGAAGTGTCGCATTTACATTCATTTGAAGTGTAGACGAGGAATACATGATACTTCGCAAATCATATTATATCATACCATGAAACATGGAAATGAGATGCGATATCGCGTTTTAAGAAGCATTAGAACTCTATTGCTACGATACGTAGACATCTGCAGACGCTATTTCCTAGCCAGGAAGTGTCGCATTTACATTCATTTGAAGTGTAGACGAGGAATACACAACACTTCGCAAATCATATTATATCTTACCATGAAACATAGGAATGAGATGCGATATCTCGTTTTAAGACGCATTAGAAATCTATTGCTACGATACGTAGACATCTGCAAACGCCATTTCCTAGCGAGGAAGTGTCGCATTCACATTCATTTGAAGTGTAGACGAGGAATACACAATACTTCGCAAATCATATTATATCTTACCATGAAACATAGAAATGAGATGCGATATCGCGTTTTAAGAATCATAAGAACTCTATTGCTACGATACGTAGACATCTGCAAACGCTATTTCCTTGCAAGGAAGTGTCGCATTTACATTCATTTGAAGTGTAGACGAGGAATACACAATACTTCGCAAATCATGTTACATCTTACCATGAAACATAGAAATGAGATGCGATATCGCGTTTTAGAAAGCATTTGAACACTATTGCTTCGATACGTAGACATCTGCAAACGCTATTTCCTAGCAAGGAAGTGTCGCATTTACATTCATTTGAAGTGTAGACGAGGAATACATCACACTTCGCAAATCATATTATATCTCACCATGAAACATAGAAATGAGATGCGATATCGCGTTTTAAGAAGCATTAGAACTCTATTGCTACGATACCTAGACATCTGCAGATGCTATTACCCAGCAAGGAAGTATCGCATTCACATTCATTTGAAGTGTAGACAAGGAATACATAACACTTCGCAAATCATGTTATATCTTACCATGAATCATAGAAATGAGATGCGATATCGCGTTTTAAGAATCACTTGAACTCTATTGCTTCGATACGTGGACATCTGCAAACGCTATTTCCTTGCAAGGAAGTGTCGCATTTACATTCATTTGAAGTGTAGACGAGGAATACATGATACTTCGCAAATCATATTATATCATACCATGAAACATGGAAATGAGATGCGATATCGCGTTTTAAGGAGCATTAGAACTCTATTGCTACGATACCTAGACATCTGCAAATGCTATTTCCTAGCAAGGAAGTGCCGCATTTACATTCATTTGAAGTGTAGACGAGGAATACATGATACTTCGCAAATCATATTATATCTTACCATGAAACATAGAAATGGGATGCGATATCGCGTTTTAAGAAGCATTAGAACACTATTGCTACGATAGGTAGACATTTGCAAACGCTATTTCCTAGCAAAGAAGTCTCGCATTTACATTCATTTGAAGTATAGGCGAGGAATACATAACACTTCGCAAATAATATTACATCTTACCATGAAACATAGAAATGAGATGCGATAACGCGTTTTAAGAAGCATTAGAACTCTATTGCTACGATACCTAGATATCTGCAGACGCTATTTCCTAGGAAAGAAGTCCCGCATTTACATTCATTTGAAGTATAGGCGAGGAATACATAACACTTCGCAAATAATATTACATCTTACCATGAAACATAGAAATGAGATGCGATATCGCGTTTTAAGAAGCATTAGAACTCTATTGCTACGATACGTAGACATCTGCAAACGCTATTTCCTTGCAAGGAAGTGTCGCATTTACATTCATTTGAAGTGTAGACGAGGAATACATAACACTTCGCAAATCATATTATATCTTACCATGAAACATAGAATTGAGATGCGATATCGCGTTTTAAGAACATATGAACTCTATTGCTACGAGACGTAGACATCTGCAATCGCTATTTCCTTGCAAGGAAGTGTCGCATTTACATTCATTTGAAGTGCAGACGAGGAATACATCACACTTCGCAAATCATATTATATCTTACCATGAAACATTGAAATGAGATGCGATATCGCGTTTTAGGAAGCATTAGAACTCTATTGCTACGATACGTTGACATCTGCAAACGCTATTTCCTTGCAAGGAAGTGTCGCATTTACATCCATTTGAATCGTAGACGAGGAATGCATAACACTTCGCAATGAATATTATAGCTTATCATGAAACATAGATATGAGATGCAATATCTCGTTTTAGGAAGCATTTGAACTCTATTGCTTCGATACGTAGACATCTGCAAACGCTATTTCCTAGCGAGGAAGTATCGCATTAACATTCATTTGAAGTGTAGACGAGGAATACATAATACTTCGCAAATCATGTTATATCTTACCATGAAACATAGAAATGAGATGCGATATCGCGTTTTAAGAATCATTTGAACTCTATTGCTTCGATACGTGGACATCTGCAAACGCTATTTCCTTGCAAGGAAGTGTCGCATTTACATTCATTTGAAGTGTAGACGAGGAATACATGATACTTCGCAAATCATATTATATCTTACCATGAAACATAGAAATGGGATGCGATTTGGCGTTTTAAGAAGCATTAGAACACTATTGCTACGATAGGTAGACATTTGCAAACGCTATTTCCTAGCAAAGAAGTCTCGCATTTACATTCATTTGAAGTATAGGCGAGGAATACATAACACTTCGCAAATAATATTACATCTTACCATGAACCATAGAAATGAGATGCGATATCGCGTTTTAGAAAGCATTTGAACACTATTGCTTCGATACGTAGACATCTGCAAACGCTATTTCCTAGCAAGGAAGTGTCGCATTTACATTCATTTGAAGTGTAGACGAGGAATACATCACACTTCGCAAATCATATTATATCTCACCATGAAACATAGAAATGAGATGCGATATCGCGTTTTAAGAAGCATTAGAACTCTATTGCTACGATACCTAGACATCTGCAGATGCTATTTCCCAGGAAGGAAGTATCGCATTCACATTCATTTGAAGTGTAGACAAGGAATACATAACACTTCGCAAATCATGTTATATCTTACCATGAATCATAGAAATGAGATGCGATATCGCGTTTTAAGAATCATTTGAACTCTATTGCTTCGATACGTGGACATCTGCAAACGCTATTTCCTTGCAAGGAAGTGTCGCATTTACATTCATTTGAAGTGTAGACGAGGAATACATGATACTTCGCAAATCATATTATATCATACCATGAAACATGGAAATGAGATGCGATATCGCGTTTTAAGGAGCATTAGAACTCTATTGCTACGATACCTAGACATCTGCAAATGCTATTTCCTAGCAAGGAAGTGCCGCATTTACATTCATTTGAAGTGTAGACGAGGAATACATGATACTTCGCAAATCATATTATATCTTACCATGAAACATAGAAATGGGATGCGATATCGCGTTTTAAGAAGCATTAGAACACTATTGCTACGATAGGTAGACATTTGCAAACGCTATTTCCTAGCAAAGAAGTCTCGCATTTACATTCATTTGAAGTATAGGCGAGGAATACATAACACTTCGCAAATAATATTACATCTTAGCATGAAACATAGAAATGAGATGCGATAACGCGGTTTAAGAAGCATTAGAACTCTATTGCTACGATACCTAGATATCTGCAGACGCTATTTCCTAGGAAAGAAGTCCCGCATTTACATTCATTTGAAGTATAGGCGAGGAATACATAACACTTCGCAAATAATATTACATCTTACCATGAAACATAGAAATGAGATGCGATATCGCGTTTTAAGAAGCATTAGAACTCTATTGCTACGATACGTAGACTTCTGCAAACGCTATTTCCTTGCAAGGAAGTGTCGCATTTACATTCATTTGAAGTGTAGACGAGGAATACATAACACTTCGCAAATCATATTATATCTTACCATGAAACATAGAATTGAGATGCGATATCGCGTTTTAAGAACATATGAACTCTATTGCTACGAGACGTAGACATCTGCAATCGCTATTTCCTTGCAAGGAAGTGTCGCATTTACATTCATTTGAAGTGCAGACGAGGAATACATCACACTTCGCAAATCATATTATATCTTACCATGAAACATTGAAATGAGATGCGATATCGCGTTTTAGGAAGCATTAGAACTCTATTGCTACGATACGTTGACATCTGCAAACGCTATTTCCTTGCAAGGAAGTGTCGCATTTACATCCATTTGAATCGTAGACGAGGAATGCATAACACTTCGCAATGAATATTATAGCTTATCATGAAACATAGATATGAGATGCAATATCTCGTTTTAGGAAGCATTTGAACTCTATTGCTTCGATACGTAGACATCTGCAAACGCTATTTCCTAGCGAGGAAGTATCGCATTAACATTCATTTGAAGTGTAGACGAGGAATACATAACACTTCGCAAATCATGTTATATCTTACCATGAAACATAGAAATGAGATGCGATATCGCGTTTTAAGAATCATTTGAACTCTATTGCTTCGATACGTGGACATCTGCAAACGCTATTTCCTTGCAAGGAAGTGTCGCATTTACATTCATTTGAAGTGTAGACGAGGAATACATGATACTTCGCAAATCATATTATATCTTACCATGAAACATAGAAATGGGATGCGATATCGCGTTTTAAGAAGCATTAGAACACTATTGCTACGATAGGTAGACATTTGCAAACGCTATTTCCTAGCAAAGAAGTCTCGCATTTACATTCATTTGAAGTATAGGCGAGGAATACATAACACTTCGCAAATAATATTACATCTTACCATGAACCATAGAAATGAGATGCGATATCGCGTTTTAAGTAGCATTAGAACTCTATTGCTACGATACCTAGACATCTGCAGACGCTATTTCCTAGCAAGGAAGTGTCGCATTTACATTCATTTGAAGTGTAGACGAGGAATACATGATACTTCGCAAATCATATTATATCTTACCATGAGACATAGAAATGAGATGCGTTATCGCATTTTAAGAAGCATTAGAACTCTATTGCTACGATACCTAGACATCTGCAGATGCTATTTCCTAGCAAGGAAGTGTCGCATTTACATTCATTTGAAGTGTAGACGAGGAATACATGATACTTCGCAAATCATATTATATCTTACCATGAAACATAGAAATGAGATGCGATATCGCGTTTTAAGAAGCATTAGAACACTATTGCTACGATAGGTAGACATTTGCAAACGCTATTTCCTAGCAAAGAAGTCTCGCATTTACATTCATTTGAAGTATAGGCGAGGAATACATAACACTTCGCAAATAATATTACATCTTACCATGAAACATAGAAATGAGATGCGATAACGCGTTTTAAGAAGCATTAGAACTCTATTGCTACGATACCTAGATATCTGCAGACGCTATTCCCTTGCAAGGAAGTGTCGCATTTACATTCATTTGAAATGTAGACGAGGAATACATGATACTTCGCAAATCATATTATATCTTACCATGAAACATAGAAATGGGATGCGATATCGCGTTTTAAGGAGCATTAGAACACTATTGCTACGATAGGTAGACATTTGCAAACGCTATTTCCTAGCAAAGAAGTCTCGCATTTACATTCATTTGAAGTATAGGCGAGGAATACATAACACTTCGCAAATAATATTACATCTTACCATGAAACATAGAAATGAGATGCGATATCGCGTTTTAAGTAGCATTAGAATTCTATTGCTACGATACCTAGACATCTGCAGACGCTATTTCCTAGCAAGGAAGTGTCGCATTTACATTCATTTGAAGTGTAGACGAGGAATACATGATACTTCGCAAATCATATTATATCTTACCATGAAACATAGAAATGAGATGGGATATCGCGTTTTAAGAAGCATTAGAACACTATTGCTACGATAGGTAGATATTTGCAAACGCTATTTCCTAGGAAAGAAGTCCCGCATTTACATTCATTTGAAGTATAGGCGAGGAATACATAACACTTCGCAAATAATATTACATCTTACCATGAAACATAGAAATGAGATGCGATATCGCGTTTTAAGAAGCATTAGAACTCTATTGCTACGATACCTAGACATCTGCAGACGCTATTTCCTAGCGAGGAAGTGTCGCATTTACATTCGTTTTAAATGTAGACGAGGAATACATGATACTTCGCAAATCATATTATATCTTACCATGAAACATAGAAATGAGATGCGATATCGCGTTTTAAGAAGCATTAGAACACTATTGCTACGATAGGTAGACATTTGCAAACGCTATTTCCTAGCAAAGAAGTCTCGCATTTACATTCATTTGAAGTATAGGCGAGGAATATATAACACTTCGCAAATAATATTACATATTACCATGAAACATAGAAATAAGATGGGATATCGCGTTTTAAGAAGCATTAGAACTCTATTGCTACGATACCTAGACATCTGCAGACGCTATTTCCTAGCGAGGAAGTGTCGCATTTACATTCGTTTTAAATGTAGACGAGGAATACATGATACTTCGCAAATCATATTATATCTTACCATGAAACATAGAAATGAGATGCGATATCGCGTTTTAAGAAGCATTAGAACACTATTGCTACGATAGGTAGACATTTGCAAACGCTATTTCCTAGCAAAGAAGTCTCGCATTTACATTCATTTGAAGTATAGGCGAGGAATATATAACACTTCGCAAATAATACTACATATTACCATGAAACATAGAAATAAGATGCGATATCGCGTTTTAAGAAGCATTAGAACTCTATTGCTACGATACCTAGACATCTGCAGACGCTATTTCCTAGCAAGGAAGTGTCGCATTTACATTCATTTGAAGTGTAGACGAGGAATACATGATACTTCGCAAATCATATTATATCTTACCATGAAACATAGAAATGAGATGCGATATCGCGTTTTAAGAAGCATTAGAACTCTATTGCTACGATACCTAGACATCTGCAGATGCTATTTCCTAGCAAGGAAGTGTCGCATTTACATTCATTTGAAGTGTAGACGAGGAATACATGATAATTCGCAAATCATATTATATCTTACCATGAAGCATAGAAATGAGATGCGATATCGCGTTTTAAGAAGCATTAGAACTCTATTGCTACGATACCTAGACATCTGCAGATGCTATTTCCTAGCAAGAAAGTGTCGCATTTACATTCATTTGAAGTGTAGACGAGGAATACATGATACTTCGCAAATCATATTATATCTTACCATGAAACATAGAAATGAGATGCGATTTCGCGTTTTAAGAAGCATTAGAGCACTATTGCTACGATAGGTAGACATTTGCAAACGCTATTTCCTAGCAAAGAAGTCTCGCATTTACATTCATTTGAAGTATAGGCGAGGAATACATAACACTTCGCAAATAATATTACATCTTACCATGAAACATAGAAATGAGATGCGATATCGCGTTTTAAGAAGCATTTGAACTCTATTGCTACGATACGTAGACATCTGCAAACGCTATTTCCTTGCAAGGAAGTGTCGCATTTACATTCATTTGAAGTGTAGACGAGGAATACATAAAACTTCGCAAATCATATTATATCTTACCATGAAACATAGAAATGAGATGCGATATCGCGTTTTAAGAAGCATTAGAACACTATTGCTACGATAGGTAGACATTTGCAAACGCTATTTCCTAGCAAAGAAGTCTCGCATTTACATTCATTTGAAGTATAGGCGAGGAATATATAACACTTCGCAAATAATATTACATCTTACCATGAAACATAGAAATAAGATGCGATATCGCGTTTTAAGAAGCATTAGAACTCTATTGCTACGATACCTAGACATCTGCAGACGCTATTTCCTAGCAAGGAAGTGTCGCATTTACATTCATTTGAAGTGTAGACGAGGAATACATGATACTTCGCAAATCATATTATATCTTACCATGAAACATAGAAATGAGATGCGATATCGCGTTTTAAGAAGCATTAGAACACTATTGCTACGATAGGTAGACATTTGCAAACGCTATTTCCTAGGAAAGAAGTCTCGCATTTACATTCATTTGAAGTATAGGCGAGGAATACATAACACTTCGCAAATAATATTACATCTTACCATGAAACATAGAAATGAGATGCGATATCGCGTTTTAAGAAGCATTAGAACTCTATTGCTACGATACGTAGACTTCTGCAAACGCTATTTCCTTGCAAGGAAGTGTCGCATTTACATTCATTTGAAGTGTAGACGAGGAATACATAACACTTCGCAAATCATATTATATCTTACCATGAAACATAGAATTGAGATGCGATATCGCGTTTTAAGAACATATGAACTCTATTGCTACGAGACGTAGACATCTGCAATCGCTATTTCCTTGCAAGGAAGTGTCGCATTTACATTCATTTGGAGTGCAGACGAGGAATACATCACACTTCGCAAATCATATTATATCTTACCATGAAACATAGAAATGAGATGCGATATCGCGTTTTAGGAAGCATTAGAACTCTATTGCTACGATACGTTGACATCTGCAAACGCTATTTCCTAGCAAGGAAGTGTCGCATTTACATCCATTTGAATCGTAGACGAGGAATGCATAACACTTCGCAATGAATATTATAGCTTATCATGAAACATAGATATGAGATGCAATATCTCGTTTTAGGAAGCATTTGAACTCTATTGCTTAGATACGTAGACATCTGCAAACGCTATTTCCTAGCGAGGAAGTATCGCATTCACATTCATTTGAAGTGTAGACGAGGAATACATAACACTTCGCAAATCATGTTATATCTTACCATGAAACATAGAAATGAGATGCGATATCGCGTTTTAAGAAGCATTAGAACTCTATTGCTACGATACCTAGACATCTGCAGATGCTATTTCCTAGCAAGGAAGTGTCGCATTTACATTCATTTGAAGTGTAGACGAGGAATACATGATACTTCGCTAATCATATTATATCATACCATGAAACATAGAAATGAGATGCGATATCGCGTTTTAAGAATCATTTGAACTCTATTGCTTCGATACGTGGACATCTGCAAACGCTATTTCCTTGCAAGGAAGTGTCGCATTTACAATCATTTGAAGTGTAGACGAGGAATACATAACACTTCGCAAATTATGTTATATCTTACCATGAAACATAGAAATGGGATGCGATATCGCGTTTTATGAAGCATTAGAACACTATTGCTACGATAGGTAGACATTTGCAAACGCTATTTCCTAGCAAAGAAGTCTCGCATTTACATTCATTTGAAGTATAGGCGAGGAATACATAACACTTCGCAAATAATATTACATCTTACCATGAAACATAGAAATGAGATGCGATATCGCGTTTTAAGTAGCATTAGAACTCTATTGCTACGATACCAAGACATCTGCAGACGCTATTTCCTAGCAAGGAAGTGTCGCATTTATATTCATTTGAAGTGTAGACGAGGAATACATGATACTTCGCAAATCATATTATATCTTACCATGAAACAAAAAAATGAGATGCGTTATCGCGTTTTAAGAAGCATTAGAACTCTATTGCTACGATACCTAGACATCTGCAGATGCTATTTCCTAGCAAGGAAGTGTCGCATTTACATTCATTTGAAGTGTAGACGAGGAATACATGATACTTCGCAAATCATATTATATCTTACCATGAAACATAGAAATGAGATGCGATTTCGCGTTTTAAGAAGCATTAGAACACTATTGCTACGATAGGTAGACATTTGCAAACGCTATTTCCTAGCAAAGAAGTCTCGCATTTACATTCATTTGAAGTATAGGCGAGGAATACATAACACTTCGCAAATAACATTACATCTTACCATGAAACATAGAAATGAGATGCGATATCGCGTTTTAAGAAGCATTAGAACTCTATTGCTACGATACCTAGACATCTGCAGACGCTATTTCCTAGCAAGGAAGTGTCGCATTTGCATTCATTTGAAGTGTAGACGAGGAATACATGATACTTCGCAAATCATATTATATCTTACCATGAAACATAGAAATGAGATGCGATGTCGCGTTTTAAGAAGCATTAGAACTCTATTGCTACGATACGTAGACTTCTGCAAACGCTATTTCCTTGCAAGGAAGTGTCGCATTTACATTCATTTGAATCGTAGGCGAGGAGTGCATAACACTTCGCAATGAATATTATATCTTATCATGAAACATAGATATGAGATGCAATATCTCGTTTTAAGAAGCATTTGAACTCTATTGCTTCGATACGTAGACATCTGCAAACGCTATTTCCTTGCAAGGAAGTGTCGCATTTACATTCATTTGAAGTGTAGACGAGGAATACATAAAACTTCGCAAATCATATTATATCTTACCATGAAACATAGAAATGAGATGCGACATCGCGTTCTAAGAAGCATTAGAACACTACTGCTACGATAGGTAGACATTTGCAAACGCTATTTCCTTGCAAGGAAGTGTCGCATTTACATTCATTTGAAGTGTAGACGAGGAATACATAACACTCCGCAAATCATATTATATCTTACCATGAAACATAGAAATGAGATACGATATCGCGTTTTAAGAATCATAGGAAATCTATTGCTACGATACGTAGACATCTGCAAACGCTATTTCCTAGCAAGGAAGTGTCGCATTTACATTCATTTGAAGTGTAGACGAGGAATACATGATACTTCGCAAATCATATTATATCTTACCATGAAACATAGAAATGAGATGCGATTTCGCGTTTTAAGAAGCATTAGAACACTATTGCTACGATAGGTAGACATTTGCAAACGCTATTTCCTAGCAAAGAAGTCCCGCATTTACATTCATTTGAAGTATAGGCGAGGAATACATAACACTTCGCAAATAATATTACATATTACCATGAAACATAGAAATGAGATGCGATATCGCGTTTTAAGAAGCATTAGAACTCTATTGCTACGATACGTAGACTTCTGCAAACGCTATTTCCTAGCAAGGAAGTGTCGCATTTACATTCATTTGAATCGTAGGCGAGGAATGCATAACACTTCGCAATGAATATTATATCTTATCCTGAAACATAGATATGAGATGCAATATCTCGTTTTAAGAAGCATTTGAACTCTATTGCTTCGATACGTAGACATCTGCAAACGCTATTTCCTTGCAAGGAAGTGTCGCATTTACATTCATTTGAAGTGTAGACGAGGAATACATAACACTCCGCAAATCATATTATATCTTACCATGAAACATAGAAATGAGATACGATATCGCGTTTTAAGAATCATAGGAACTCTATTGCTACGATACGTAGACATCTGCAAACGCTATTTCCTTGCAAAGAAGTGTCGCATTTACATTCATTTGAAGTGTAGACGAGGAATACATAACACTTCGCAAATCATATTATATCTTACCATGAAACATAGAAATGAGATGCGATATCGCGTTTTAAGAATCATAGGAACTCTATTGCTACGATACGTAGACATCTGCAAAAGCTATTTCCTTGCAAAGAAGTGTCGCATTTACATTCATTTGAAGTGTAGACGAGGAATACATAACACTTCTCAAATCATATTGTATCTTACCATGAAACATAGAAATGAGATGCGATATCGCGTTTTAAGAATCAGAAGAACTCTATTGCTACGATACGTAGACATCTGCAAACGATATTTCCTTGCAAGGAAGTGCGCATTTACATTTAGTTGATATGTAGACGAGGAATACATAACACTTCGCAAATCATATTATATCTTACCATGAAACATAGAAATGAGATGCGATATCGCGTTTTAAGATGCATCTGAACTCTATTGCTACGATAGGTAGACATTTGCAAACGCTATTTCCTAGCAAAGAAGTCTCGCATTTACATTCATTTGAAGTATAGGCGAGGAATATATAACACTTCGCAAATAATATTACATCTTACCATGAATCATAGAAATAAGATGCGATATCGCGTTTTAAGAAGCATTAGAACTCTATTGCTACGATACCTAGACATCTGCAGACGCTATTTCCTAGCAAGGAAGTGTCGCATTTACATTCATTTGAAGTGTAGACGAGGAATACATGATACTTCGCAAATCATATTATATCTTACCATGAAACATAGAAATGAGATGCGATATCGCGTTTTAAGAAGCATTAGAACACTATTGCTACGATAGGTAGACATTTGCAAACGCTATTTCCTAGGAAAGAAGTCTCGCATTTACATTCATTTGAAGTATAGGCGAGGAATACATAACACTTCGCAAATAATATTACATCTTACCATGAAACATAGAAATGAGATGCGATATCGCGTTTTAAGAAGCATTAGAACTCTATTGCTACGATACGTAGACTTCTGCAAACGCTATTTCCTTGCAAGGAAGTGTCGCATTTACATTCATTTGAAGTGTAGACGAGGAATACATAACACTTCGCAAATCATATTATATCTTACCATGAAACATAGAATTGAGATGCGATATCGCGTCTTAAGAACATATGAACTCTATTGCTACGAGACTTAGACATCTGCAATCGCTATTTCCTTGCAAGGAAGTGTCGCATTTACATTCATTTGGAGTGCAGACGAGGAATACATCACACTTCGCAAATCATATTATATCTTACCATGAAACATAGAAATGAGATGCGATATCGCGTTTTAGGAAGCATTAGAACTCTATTGCTACGATACGTTGACATCTGCAAACGCTATTTCCTAGCAAGGAAGTGTCGCATTTACATCCATTTGAATCGTAGACGAGGAATGCATAACATTTCGCAATGAATATTATAGCTTATCATGAAACATAGATATGAGATGCAATATCTCGTTTTAGGAATCATTTGAACTCTATTGCTTAGATACGTAGACATCTGCAAACGCTATTTCCTAGCGAGGAAGTATCGCATTCACATTCATTTCAAGTGTAGACGAGGAATACATAACACTTCGCAAATCATGTTATATCTTACCATGAAACATAGAAATGAGATGCGATATCGCGTTTTAAGAAGCATTAGAACTCTATTGCTACGATACCTAGACATCTGCAGATGCTATTTCCTAGCAAGGAAGTGTCGCATTTACATTCATTTGAAGTGTAGACGAGGAATACATGATACTTCGCTAATCATATTATATCATACCATGAAACATAGAAATGAGATGCGATATCGCGTTTTAAGAATCATTTGAACTCTATTGCTTCGATACGTGGACATCTGCAAACGCTATTTCCTTGCAAGGAAGTGTCGCATTTACAATCATTTGAAGTGTAGACGAGGAATACATAACACTTCGCAAATTATGTTATATCTTACCATGAAACATAGAAATGGGATGCGATATCGCGTTTTAAGAAGCATTAGAACACTATTGCTACGATAGGTAGACATTTGCAAACGCTATTTCCTAGCAAAGAAGTCTCGCATTTACATTCATTTGAAGTATAGGCGAGGAATACATAACACTTCGCAAATAATATTACATCTTACCATGAAACATAGAAATGAGATGCGATATCGCGTTTTAAGTAGCATTAGAACTCTATTGCTACGATACCTAGACATCTGCAGACGCTATTTCCTAACAAGGAAGTGTCGCATTTATATTCATTTGAAGTGTAGACGAGGAATACATGATACTTCGCAAATCATATTATATCTTACCATGAAACAAAAAAATGAGATGCGTTATCGCGTTTTAAGAAGCATTAGAACTCTATTGCTACGATACCTAGACATCTGCAGATGCTATTTCCTAGCAAGGAAGTGTCGCATTTACATTCATTTGAAGTGTAGACGACGAATACATGATACTTCGCAAATCATATTATATCTTACCATGAAACATAGAAATGAGATGCGATATCGCGTTTTAAGAAGCATTAGAACTCTATTGCTACGATACCTAGACATCTGCAGATGCTATTTCCTAGCAAGGAAGTGTCGCATTTACATTCATTTGAAGTGTAGACGAGGAATACATGATACTTCGCAAATCATATTATATCTTACCATGAAACATAGAAATGAGATGCGATTTCGCGTTTTAAGAAGCATTAGAACACTATTGCTACGATAGGTAGACATTTGCAAACGCTATTTCCTAGCAAAGAAGTCTCGCATTTACATTCATTTGAAGTATAGGCGAGGAATACATAACACTTCGCAAATAATATTACATCTTACCATGAAACATAGAAATGAGAAGCGATATCGCGTTTTAAGAAGCATTAGAACTCTATTGCTACGATACCTAGACATCTGCAGACGCTATTTCCTAGCAAGGAAGTGTCGCATTTGCATTCATTTGAAGTGTAGACGAGGAATACATGATACTTCGCAAATCATATTATATCTTACCATGAAACATAGAAATGAGATGCGATGTCGCGTTTTAAGAAGCATTAGAACTCTATTGCTACGATACGTAGACTTCTGCAAACGCTATTTCCTTGCAAGGAAGTGTCGCATTTACATTCATTTGAATCGTAGGCGAGGAATGCATAACACTTCGCATTGAATATTATATCTTATCATGAAACATAGATATGAGATGCAATATCTCGTTTTAAGAAGCATTTGAACTCTATTGCTTCGATACGTAGACATCTGCAAACGCTATTTCCTTGCAAGGAAGTGTCGCATTTACATTCATTTGAAGTGTAGACGAGGAATACATAAAACTTCGCAAATCATATTATATCTTACCATGAAACATAGAAATGAGATGCGACATCGCGTTCTAAGAAGCATTAGAACACTACTGCTACGATAGGTAGACATTTGCAAACGCTATTTCCTAGCAAAGAAGTCCCGCATTTACATTCATTTGAAGTATAGGCGAGGAATACATAACACTTCGCAAATAATATTACATCTTACCATGAAACATAGAAATGAGATGCGATATCGCGTTTTAAGAAGCATTTGAACTCTATTGCTACGATACGTAGACTTCTGCAAACGCTATTTCCTAGCAAGGAAGTGTCGCATTTACATTCATTTGAATCGTAGGCGAGGAATGCATAACACTTCGCAATGAATATTATATCTTATCCTGAAACATAGATATGAGATGCAATATCTCGTTTTAAGAAGCATTTGAACTCTATTGCTTCGATACGTAGACATCTGCAAACGCTATTTCCTTGCAAGGAAGTGTCGCACTTACATTCATTTGAAGTGTAGACGAGGAATACATAACACTCCGCAAATCATATTATATCTTACCATGAAACATAGAAATGAGATACGATATCGCGTTTTAAGAATCATAGGAACTCTATTGCTACGATACGTAGACATCTGCAAACGCTATTTCCTTGCAAAGAAGTGTCGCATTTACATTCATTTGAAGTGTAGACGAGGAATACATAAAACTTCGCAAATCATATTATATCTTACCATGAAACATAGAAATGAGATGCGACATCGCGTTCTAAGAAGCATTAGAACACTACTGCTACGATAGGTAGACATTTGCAAACGCTATTTCCTAGCAAAGAAGTCCCGCATTTACATTCATTTGAAGTATAGGCGAGGAATACATAACACTTCGCAAATAATATTACATCTTACCATGAAACATAGAAATGAGATGCGATATCGCGTTTTAAGAAGCATTTGAACTCTATTGCTACGATACGTAGACTTCTGCAAACGCTATTTCCTAGCAAGGAAGTGTCGCATTTACATTCATTTGAATCGTAGGCGAGGAATGCATAACACTTCGCAATGAATATTATATCTTATCCTGAAACATAGATATGAGATGCAATATCTCGTTTTAAGAAGCATTTGAACTCTATTGCTTCGATACGTAGACATCTGCAAACGCTATTTCCTTGCAAGGAAGTGTCGCACTTACATTCATTTGAAGTGTAGACGAGGAATACATAACACTCCGCAAATCATATTATATCTTACCATGAAACATAGAAATGAGATACGATATCGCGTTTTAAGAATCATAGGAACTCTATTGCTACGATACGTAGACATCTGCAAACGCTATTTCCTTGCAAAGAAGTGTCGCATTTACATTCATTTGAAGTGTAGACGAGGAATACATAACACTTCGCAAATCATATTATATCTTACCATGAAACATAGAAATGAGATGCGATATCGCGTTTTAAGAATCATAGGAACTCTATTGCTACGATACGTAGACATCTGCAAAAGCTATTTCCTTGCAAAGAAGTGTCGCATTTACATTCATTTGAAGTGTAGACGAGGAATACATAACACTTCTCAAATCATATTGTATCTTACCATGAAACATAGAAATGAGATGCGATATCGCGTTTTAAGAATCAGAAGAACTCTATTGCTACGATACGTAGACATCTGCAAACGATATTTCCTTGCAAGGAAGTGCGCATTTACATTTAGTTGATATGTAGACGAGGAATACATAACACTTCGCAAATCATATTATATCTTACCATGAAACATAGAAATGAGATGCGATATCGCGTTTTAAGATGCATTTGAACTCTATTGCTACGATACGTAGACATCTGCAAACGCTATTTCCTTGCAAGGAAGTGTCGCATTTACATTCATTTGAAGTGTAGACGAGGAATACATGATACTTCGCAAATCATATTATATCTTACCATGAAACATAGAAATGAGATGCGATTTCGCGTTTTAAGAAGCATTAGAACACTATTGCTACGATAGGTAGACATTTGCAAACGCTATTTCCTAGCAAAGAAGTCTCGCATTTACATTCATTTGAAGTATAGGCGAGGAATACATAACACTTCGCAAATAATATTACATCTTACCATGAAACATAGAAATGAGAAGCGATATCGCGTTTTAAGAAGCATTAGAACTCTATTGCTACGATACCTAGACATCTGCAGACGCTATTTCCTAGCAAGGAAGTGTCGCATTTGCATTCATTTGAAGTGTAGACGAGGAATACATGATACTTCGCAAATCATATTATATCTTACCATGAAACATAGAAATGAGATGCGATGTCGCGTTTTAAGAAGCATTAGAACTCTATTGCTACGATACGTAGACTTCTGCAAACGCTATTTCCTTGCAAGGAAGTGTCGCATTTACATTCATTTGAATCGTAGGCGAGGAATGCATAACACTTCGCATTGAATATTATATCTTATCATGAAACATAGATATGAGATGCAATATCTCGTTTTAAGAAGCATTTGAACTCTATTGCTTCGATACGTAGACATCTGCAAACGCTATTTCCTTGCAAGGAAGTGTCGCATTTACATTCATTTGAAGTGTAGACGAGGAATACATAAAACTTCGCAAATCATATTATATCTTACCATGAAACATAGAAATGAGATGCGACATCGCGTTCTAAGAAGCATTAGAACACTACTGCTACGATAGGTAGACATTTGCAAACGCTATTTCCTAGCAAAGAAGTCCCGCATTTACATTCATTTGAAGTATAGGCGAGGAATACATAACACTTCGCAAATAATATTACATCTTACCATGAAACATAGAAATGAGATGCGATATCGCGTTTTAAGAAGCATTTGAACTCTATTGCTACGATACGTAGACTTCTGCAAACGCTATTTCCTAGCAAGGAAGTGTCGCATTTACATTCATTTGAATCGTAGGCGAGGAATGCATAACACTTCGCAATGAATATTATATCTTATCCTGAAACATAGATATGAGATGCAATATCTCGTTTTAAGAAGCATTTGAACTCTATTGCTTCGATACGTAGACATCTGCAAACGCTATTTCCTTGCAAGGAAGTGTCGCACTTACATTCATTTGAAGTGTAGACGAGGAATACATAACACTCCGCAAATCATATTATATCTTACCATGAAACATAGAAATGAGATACGATATCGCGTTTTAAGAATCATAGGAACTCTATTGCTACGATACGTAGACATCTGCAAACGCTATTTCCTTGCAAAGAAGTGTCGCATTTACATTCATTTGAAGTGTAGACGAGGAATACATAAAACTTCGCAAATCATATTATATCTTACCATGAAACATAGAAATGAGATGCGACATCGCGTTCTAAGAAGCATTAGAACACTACTGCTACGATAGGTAGACATTTGCAAACGCTATTTCCTAGCAAAGAAGTCCCGCATTTACATTCATTTGAAGTATAGGCGAGGAATACATAACACTTCGCAAATAATATTACATCTTACCATGAAACATAGAAATGAGATGCGATATCGCGTTTTAAGAAGCATTTGAACTCTATTGCTACGATACGTAGACTTCTGCAAACGCTATTTCCTAGCAAGGAAGTGTCGCATTTACATTCATTTGAATCGTAGGCGAGGAATGCATAACACTTCGCAATGAATATTATATCTTATCCTGAAACATAGATATGAGATGCAATATCTCGTTTTAAGAAGCATTTGAACTCTATTGCTTCGATACGTAGACATCTGCAAACGCTATTTCCTTGCAAGGAAGTGTCGCACTTACATTCATTTGAAGTGTAGACGAGGAATACATAACACTCCGCAAATCATATTATATCTTACCATGAAACATAGAAATGAGATACGATATCGCGTTTTAAGAATCATAGGAACTCTATTGCTACGATACGTAGACATCTGCAAACGCTATTTCCTTGCAAAGAAGTGTCGCATTTACATTCATTTGAAGTGTAGACGAGGAATACATAACACTTCGCAAATCATATTATATCTTACCATGAAACATAGAAATGAGATGCGATATCGCGTTTTAAGAATCATAGGAACTCTATTGCTACGATACGTAGACATCTGCAAAAGCTATTTCCTTGCAAAGAAGTGTCGCATTTACATTCATTTGAAGTGTAGACGAGGAATACATAACACTTCTCAAATCATATTGTATCTTACCATGAAACATAGAAATGAGATGCGATATCGCGTTTTAAGAATCAGAAGAACTCTATTGCTACGATACGTAGACATCTGCAAACGATATTTCCTTGCAAGGAAGTGCGCATTTACATTTAGTTGATATGTAGACGAGGAATACATAACACTTCGCAAATCATATTATATCTTACCATGAAACATAGAAATGAGATGCGATATCGCGTTTTAAGATGCATTTGAACTCTATTGCTACGATACGTAGACATCTGCAAACGCTATTTCCTTGCAAGGAAGTGTCGCATTTACATTCATTTGAAGTGTAGACGTGGAAAACATGACACTTCGCAAATCATATTATATCTTACCATGAAACATAGAAATGAGATTCGACATCGCGTTTTAAGAATCATATGAACTCTATTGCTACGAGACGTAGACATCTGCAATCGGTATTTCCTTGCAAGGAAGTGTCGCACTTACATTCATTTGAAGTGTAGACGAGGAATACATAACACTTCGCAAATCATATTATATCTTACCATGAAACATAGAAATGTGATGCGATATCGCGTTTTAAGAAGCATTAGAACTCTATTGCTACGATACCTAGTCATCTGCAGACGCTATTTCCTAGCAAGGAAGTGTCGCATTTACATTCAATTGAAGTGTACACGAGGATTACATGATACTTCGCAAATCATATTATATCTTACCATGAAACATAGAAAGGAGATGCGATATCGCGTTTTATGGATCTTAAGAACTCTATTGCTACGATACGTAGACATCTGCAAACGCTATTTCCTAGCGAGGAAATGTCGCATTCACATTCATTTGAAGTGCAGACGAGGAATACACAATACTTCGCAAATCATATTATATCTTACCATGAAACATAGAAACGAGATGCGATATCGCGTTTTAAGAATCATAAGAACTCTATTGCTACGATACGTAGACATCTGCAAACGCTATTTCCTTGCAAGGAAGTGTCGCATTTACATCCATTTGAATCGTAGTCGAGGAATGCATAACACTTCGCAATGAATATTATCTTATCAGGAAACATAGATATGAGATTGAATATCTCGTTTTAAGAAGCATTTGAACTGTATTGCTTCGATACGTAGACATCTGCAAACGCTAATTCCTTGCAAGGAAGTGTCGCATTTACATCCATTTGAATCGTAGACGAGGAATGCATAACACTTCGCAATGAATATTATATCTTATCATGAAACATAGATATGAGATGCAATATCTCGTTTTAGGAAGCATTTGAACTCTATTGCTTCGATACGTAGACATCTGCAAACGCTATTTCCTTGCAAGGGAGAGTCGCATTTACATTCATTTGAAGTGTAGGCGAGGAATACATGACACTTCGCAAATCATATTATATATCACCATGAAACATAGAAATGAGATGCGATATCGCGTTTTAGGAAGCATTAGGACTCTATTGCTACGATACCTAGACATCTGCAGACGCTATTTCCTAGCGAGGAAGTATCGCATTCACATTCATTTGAAGTGTAGACAAGGAATACATAACACTTCGCAAATCATGTTATATCTTACCATGAAACATAGAATTGAGATGCGATATCGCGTTTTAAGAACATATGAACTCTATTGCTACGAGACGTAGACATCTGCAATCGCTATTTCCTTGCAAGGAAGTGTCGCACTTACATTCATTTGAAGTGTAGACGAGGAATACATCACACTTCGCAAATCATATTATATCTTACCATGAAACATAGAAATGAGATGCGATATCGCGTTTTAAGAAGCATTAGAACTCTATTGCTACGATACGTTGACATCTGCAAACGCTATTTCCTTGCAAGGAAATGTCGCATTTACATTCATTTGAATCGTAGACGAGGAATGCATAACACGTCGAAATGAATATTATATCTTATCAGGAAACATAGATATGAGATGCAATATCTCGTTTTCAGAAGCATTTGAACTCTATTGCTTCTATACGTAGACATCTGCAAACGCTATTTCCTAGAAAGGAAGTGTCGCATTTACATTCATTTGAAGTGTAGGCGAGTAATACGTGACACTTCGCAAATCATATTATATCTTACCATGAAACATAGAAATGAGAATCGATATCGCGTTTTAAGAAGCATTAGAAAGCTATTGCTACGATACGTAGACATCTGCAAATGCTATTTCCTGGCGAGGAAGTATCGCATTCACATTCATTTGAAGTGTAGACGAGGAATACATGATACTTCGCAAATCATATTATATCTTACCATGAAACACAGAAATGAGATGCGATATCGCGTTTTAAGAATCATAAGAACCCTATTGCTACGATACGTAGACATCTGCAAACGCTATTTCCTTGCAAGGAAGTGTCGCATTTACATTCATTTGAATCGTAGACGATGAATGCATAACACTTCGCAATGAATATTATATTTTACCATGAAACATAGAAATGAGATGCGATATCGCGTTCTAAGAATCATAAGAACTCTATTGCTACGATACGTAGACATCTGCAAACGCTATTTCCATGCAAGGAAGTGTCGCATTTACATTCATTTGAATCGTAGACGAGGAATGAATAACACTTCGAAATGAATATTATATCTTATCAGGAAACATAGATATGAGATGCAATATCTCGTTTTAAGAAGCATTTGGACTCTATTGCTTCGATGCGTAGACGGCTGCAAACGCTATTTCCTAGCAAGGAAGTGTCGCATTTACATTCATTTGAAGTGTAGGCGAGGAATACGTGACACTTCGCAAATCATATTATATCTTACCATGAAACATAGAAATGAGATGCGATATCGCGTTTTAAGGAGCATTAGTACTCTATTGCTACGATACCTAGACATCTGCAGACGCTATTTCCTAGCAAGGAAGTGTCGCATTTACATTCAATTGAAGGGTAGACGAGGAATACATGATACTACGCAAATCATATTATATCTTACCATGAAACATAGAAATGAGATGCGATATCGCGTTTTAAGAAGCATTAGAACTCTATTGCTACGATACCTAGACATCTACAGACGCTATTTCTTGCAAGGAAGTGTCGCATTTACATTCATTTGAAGTGTAGACGAGGAATACATGATACTTCGCAAATCATATTATTTCTTACCATGAAACATAGAAATGAGATGCGATATCGCGTTTTAAGAATCATAAGAACTCTATTGCTACGATACGTAGACATCTGCAAACGCTATTTCCTAGCAAGGAAGTGTCGCATTTACATTCATTTGAAGTGTAGACGAGGAATACATGATACATCGCAAATCATATTATATCTTACCATGAAACATAGAAATGAGATGCGATATCGGGTTTTAAGAATCATAGGAACTCTATTGCTACGATACGTAGACATCTGCAAACACTATTTCCTTGCAAGGAAGTGTCGCATTTACATTCATTTGAAGTGTAGACGAGGAATACATAACACTTCGCAAATCATATTATATCTTACCATGAAACATAGAAATGAGATGCGATATCGCGTTATAAGAAGCATTAGGACACTATTGCTACGATAGGTAGACATTTGCAAACGCTATTTCCTAGCAAGGAAGTGTCGCATTTGCATTCAATTGAAGTGTACACGAGGAATACATGATACTTCGCAAATCATATTATATCTTACCATGAAACATAGAAAGGAGATGCGTTATCGCGTTTTATGGATCTTAAGAACTCTATTGCTACGATACGTAGACATCTGCAAACGCTATTTCCTAGCGAGGAAATGTCGCATTTACATTCATTTGAATCGTAGACGAGGAATGCATAACACGTCGAAATGAATATTATATCTTATCAGGAAACATAGATATGAGATGCAATATCTCGTTTTCAGAAGCATTTGAACTCTATTGCTTCTATACGTAGACATCTGCAAACGCTATTTCCTAGAAAGGAAGTGTCGCATTTACATTCATTTGAAGTGTAGGCGAGTAATACGTGACATATCGCAAATCATATTATATCTTACCATGAAACATAGAAATGAGAATCGATATCGCGTTTTAAGAAGCATTAGAAAGCTATTGCTACGATACGTAGACATCTGCAAATGCTATTTCCTGGCGAGGAAGTATCGCATTCACATTCATTTGAAGTGTAGACGAGGAATACATGATACTTCGCAAATCATATTATATCTTACCATGAAACACAGAAATGAGATGCGATATCGCGTTTTAAGAATCATAAGAACTCTATTGCTACGATACGTAGATCTGCAAACGCTATTTCCCTTGCAAGGAAGTGTCGCATTTACATTCATTTGAATCGTAGACGAGGAATGCATAACACTTCGCAATGAATATTATATTTTACCATGAAACATAGAAATGAGATGCGATATCGCGTTCTAAGAATCATAAGAACTCTATTGCTACGATACGTAGACATCTGCAAACGCTATTTCCATGCAAGGAAGTGTCGCATTTACATTCATTTGAATCGTAGACGAGGAATGAATAACACTTCGAAATGAATTTTATATCTTATCAGGAAACATAGATATGAGATGCAATATCTCGTTTTAAGAATCATTTGAACTCTATTGCTTCGATGCGTAGACGGCTGCAAACGCTATTTCCTAGCAAGGAAGTGTCGCATTTACATTCATTTGAAGTGTAGGCGAGGAATACGTGACACTTCGCAAATCATATTATATCTTACCATGAAACATAGAAATGAGATGCGATATCGCGTTTTAAGGAGCATTAGTACTCTATTGCTACGATACCTAGACATCTGCAGACGCTATTTCCTAGCAAGGAAGTGTCGCATTTACATTCAATTGAAGGGTAGACGAGGAATACATGATACTTCGCAAATCATATTATATCTTACCATGAAACATAGAAATGAGATGCGATATCGCGTTTTAAGAAGCATTAAGAACTCTATTGCTACGATACCTAGACATCTACAGACGCTATTTCTTGCAAGGAAGTGTCGCATTTACATTCATTTGAAGTGTAGACGAGGAATACATGATACTTCGCAAATCATATTATTTCTTACCATGAAACATAGAAATGAGATGCGATATCGCGTTTTAAGAATCATAAGAACTCTATTGCTACGATACGTAGACATCTGCAAACGCTATTTCCTAGCAAGGAAGTGTCGCATTTACATTCATTTGAAGTGTAGACGAGGAATACATGATACATCGCAAATCATATTATATCTTACCATGAAACATAGAAATGAGATGCGATATCGGGTTTTAAGAATCATAGGAACTCTATTGCTACGATACGTAGACATCTGCAAACACTATTTCCTTGCAAGGAAGTGTCGCATTTACATTCATTTGAAGTGTAGACGAGGAATACATAACACTTCGCAAATCATATTATATCTTACCATGAAACATAGAATTGAGATGCGATATCGCGTTTTAAGAAGCATTAGAACTCTATTGCTACGATACCTAGACATCTACAGACGCTATTTCTTGCAAGGAAGTGTCGCATTTACATTCATTTGAAGTGTAGACGAGGAATACATGATACTTCGCAAATCATATTATTTCTTACCATGAAACATAGGAATGAGATGCGATATCGCGTTTTAAGAATCATAAGAACTCTATTGCTACGATACGTAGACATCTGCAAACGCTATTTCCTAGCAAGGAAGTGTCGCATTTACATTCATTTGAAGTGTAGACGAGGAATACATGATACATCGCAAATCATATTATATCTTACCATGAAACATAGAAATGAGATGCGATATCGGGTTTTAAGAATCATAGGAACTCTATTGCTACGATACGTAGACATCTGCAAACACTATTTCCTTGCAAGGAAGTGTCGCATTTACATTCATTTGAAGTGTAGACGAGGAATACATAACACTTCGCAAATCATATTATATCTTACCATGAAACATAGAATTGAGATGCGATATCGCGTTTTAAGAAGCAGTAGAACTCTATTGCTACGATACGTAGACATCTGCAATCGCTATTTCCTTGCAAGGAAGTGTCGCATTTACATTCATTTGAAGTGTAGACGAGGAATACATGATACTTCGCAAATCATATTATATCTTACCATGAAACATAGAAATGAGATGCGATATCGCGTTATAAGAAGCATTAGGACACTATTGCTACGATAGGTAGACATTTGCAAACGCTATTTCCTAGAGAGGAAGTATCGCATTCCCATTCATTTGAAGTGTAGACAAGGAATACATAACACTTCGCAAATCATGTTATATCTTACCATGAAACATAGAATTGAGATGCGATATCGCGTTTTAAGAACATATGAAATCTATTGCTACGAGACGTAGACATCTGCAATCGCTATTTCCTTGCAAGGAAGTGTCGCATTTACATTCATTTGAAGTGTAGACTAGGAATACAACACACTTCGCAAATCATATTATATCCTAGCATGAAACATAGAAATGACATGCGATATCGTGTTTTAAGAAGCATTAGAAATCTATTGCTACGATACGTAGACATCTGCAAACGCCATTTCCTAGCGAGGAAGTGTCGCATTCACATTCATTTGAAGTGTAGACGAGGAATACACAATACTTCGCAAATCATATTATATCTTACCATGAAACATAGAAATGAGATGCGATATCGCGTTTTAAGAATCATAAGAACTCTATTGCTACGATACGTAGACATCTGCAAACGCTATTTCCTTGCAAGGAAGTGTCGCATTTACATTCATTTGAAGTGTAGGCGAGGAATACATGACACTTCGCAATGAATATTACATCTTATCATGAAACATAGAATTGAGATGCGATATCTTGTTTTAAGAAGCATTTGAAATCTATTGCTTCGATACGTAGACATCTGCAAACGCTATTTCCTAGCAAGAAGTGTCTCATTTACATCCATTTGAATCGCAGACGAGGAATGCATAACACTTCGCAATGAATATTATATCTTATCATGAAACATAGATATGAGATGCAATATCTCGTTTTAGGAAGCATTTGAACTCTATTGCTTCGATACGTAGACATCTGCAAACGCTATTTCCTTGCAAGGGAGAGTCGCATTTACATTCATTTGAAGTGTAGACGAAGAATACCTGATACTTCGCAATTCATGTTATATCTTACCATGAAACATAGAAATGAGATGCGATATCGCGTTTTAAGAAGCATTAGAAATCTATTGCTACGAGACGTGGACATCTGCAAACGCCATTTCCTAGCGACGAAGTGTCGCATTTATATTCATTTGAAGTGTAGGCGTGGAATACATAACACTTCGCAATGAATATTACATCTTAGCATGAAACATAGAAATGAGATTCGATATCGCGTTTTAAGTAGCATTAGAAAGCTATTGCTACGATACGTAGACATCTGCAAACGCTATTTCCTAGCGAGGAAGTGTCGCATTCACATTCATTTGAAGTGTAGACGAGGAATACACAATACTTCGCAAATCATATTATATCTTACCATGAAACATAGAAACGAGATGCGATATCGCGTTTTAAGAATCATAAGAACTCTATTGTTACGATACGTAGACATCTGCAAACGCTATTTCCTTGCAAGGAAGTGTCGCATTTACATTCATTTGAATCGTAGTCGAGGAATGCATAACACTTCGCAATGAATATTATCTTATCAGGAAACATAGATATGAGATTGAATATCTCGTTTTAAGAAGCATTTGAACTGTATTGCTTCGATACGTAGACATCTGCAAACGCTAATTCCTAGCAAGGAAGTGCCGCATTTACATCCATTTGAATCGTAGACGAGGAATGCATAACACTTCGCAATGAATATTATATCTTATCATGAAACATAGATATGAGATGCAATAACTCGTTTTAGGAAGCATTTGAACTCTATTGCTTCGATACGTAGACATCTGCAAACGCTATTTCCTTGCAAGGGAGAGTCGCATTTACATTCATTTGAAGTGTAGGCGAGGAATACATGACACTTCGCAAATCATATTATATATCACCATGAAACATAGAAATGAGATGCGATATCGCGTTTCAGGAAGCATTAGGACTCTATTGCTACGATACCTAGACATCTGCAGACGCTATTTCCTAGCGAGGAAGTATCGCATTCACATTCATTTGAAGTGTAGACAAGGAATACATAACACTTCGCAAATCATGTTATATCTTACCATGAAACATAGAATTGAGATGCGATATCGCGTTTTAAGAACATATGAACTCTATTGCTACGAGACGTAGACATCTGCAATCGCTATTTCCTTGCAAGGAAGTGTCGCATTTACATTCATTTGAAGTGTAGACGAGGAATACATCACACTTCCCAAATCATATTATATCTTACCATGAAACATAGAAATGAGATGCGATATCGCGTTTTAAGAAGCATTAGAACTCTATTGCTACGATACGTTGACATCTGCAAACGCTATTTCCTTGCAAGGAAATGTCGCATTTACATTCATTTGAATCGTAGACGAGGAATGCATAACACGTCGCAATGAATATTATATCTTATCAGGAAACATAGATATGAGATGCAATATCTCGTTTTAAGAAGCATTTGAACTCTATTGCTTCGATACGTAGACATCAGCAAACGCTATTTCCTAGCAAGGAAGTGTCGCATTTACATTCATTTGAAGTGTAGGCGAGGAATACATGACACTTCGCAAATCATATTATATCTCACCATGAAACATAGAAATGAGATTCGATATCGCGTTTTAAGAAGCATTAGAAAGCTATTGCTACGATACGTAGACATCTGCAAACGCTATTTCCTAGCGAGGAAGTATCGCATTCACATTCATTTGAAGTGTAGACAAGGAATACATAACACTTCGCAAACCATGTTATATCTTACCATGAAACATAGAAATGAGATGCGATATCGCGTTTTAAGGAGCATTAGAACTCTATTGCTACGATACGTTGACATCTGCAAACGCTATTTCCTTGCAAGGAAATGTCGCATTTACATTCATTTGAATCGCAGACGAGGAATGCATAACACTTCGCAATGAATATTATATCTTATCAGGAAACATAGATATGAGATGCAATATCTCGTTTTAAGAAGCATTTGAACTCTATTGCTTCGATATGTAGACATCTGCAGACGCTATTTCCTAGCAAGGAAGTGTCGCATTTACATTCATTTGTAGTGTAGACGAGGAATACATGACACTTCGCAAATCATATTATATCTTACCATGAAACATAGAAATGAGATGCGATATCGCGTTTTAAGAAGCATTAGAACTCTATTGCTACGATACGTTGACATCTGCAAACGCTATTTCCTTGCAAGGAAATGTCGCATTTACATTCATTTGAATCGTAGACGAGGAATGCATAACACGTCGCAATGAATATTATATCTTATCAGGAAACATAGATATGAGATGCAATATCTCGTTTTAAGAAGCATTAGAACTCTATTGCTACGATACGTAGACATCTGCAAATGCTATTTCCTTGCAAGGTAGTGTCGCATTTACATTCATTTGAATCGTAGACGAGGAATGCATAACACTTCGCAATGAATATTATATTTTACCATGAAACATAGAAATGAGATGCGATATCGCGTTCTAAGAATCATAAGAACTCTATTGCTACGATACGTAGACATCTGCAAACGCTATTTCCATGCAAGGAAGTGTCGCATTTACATTCATTTGAATCGTAGACGAGGAATGAATAACACTTCGAAATGAATATTATATCTTATCAGGAAACATAGATATGAGATGCAATATCTCGTTTTAAGAAGCATTTGAACTCTATTGCTTCGATGCGTAAACGGCTGCAAACGCTATTTCCTAGCAAGGAAGTGTCGCATTTACATTCATTTGAAGTGTAGGCGAGGAATACGTGACACTTCGCAAATCATATTATATCTTACCATGAAACATAGAAATGAGATGCGATATCGCGTTTTAAGTAGCATTAGTACTCTATTGCTACGATACCTAGACATCTGCAGACGCTATTTCCTAGCAAGGAAGTGTCGCATTTACATTCAATTGAAGGGTAGACGAGGAATACATGATACTTCGCAAATCATATTATATCTTACCATGAAACATAGAAATGAGATGCGATATCGCGTTTTAAGAAGCATTAGAACTCTATTGCTACGATACCTAGACATCTACAGACGCTATTTCTTGCAAGGAAGTGTCGCATTTACATTCATTTGAAGTGTAGACGAGGAATACATGATACTTCGCAAATCATATTATTTCTTACCATGAAACATAGAAATGAGATGCGATATCGCGTTTTAAGAATCATAAGAACTCTATTGCTACGATACGTAGACATCTGCAAACGCTATTTCCTAGCAAGGAAGTGTCGCATTTACATTCATTTGAAGTGTAGACGAGGAATACATGATACATCGCAAATCATATTATATCTTACCATGAAACATAGAAATGAGATGCGATATCGGGTTTTAAGAATCATAGGAACTCTATTGCTACGATACGTAGACATCTGCAAACACTATTTCCTTGCAAGGAAGTGTCGCATTTACATTCATTTGAAGTGTAGACGAGGAATACATAACACTTCGCAAATCATATTATATCTTACCATGAAACATAGAATTGAGATGCGATATCGCGTTTTAAGAAGCAGTAGAACTCTATTGCTACGATACGTAGACATCTGCAATCGCTATTTCCTTGCAAGGAAGTGTCGCATTTACATTCATTTGAAGTGTAGACGAGGAATACATGATACTTCGCAAATCATATTATATCTTACCATGAAACATAGAAATGAGATGCGATATCGCGTTATAAGAAGCATTAGGACACTATTGCTACGATAGGTAGACATTTGCAAACGCTATTTCCTAGCAAGGAAGTGTCGCATTTACATTCAATTGAAGTGTACACGAGGAATACATGATACTTCGCAAATCATATTATATCTTACCATGAAACATAGAAAGGAGATGCGTTATCGCGTTTTATGGATCTTAAGAACTCTATTGCTACGATACGTAGACATCTGCAAACGCTATTTCCTAGCGAGGAAATGTCGCATTTACATTCATTTGAATCGTAGACGAGGAATGCATAACACGTCGAAATGAATATTATATCTTATCAGGAAACATAGATATGAGATGCAATATCTCGTTTTCAGAAGCATTTGAACTCTATTGCTTCTATACGTAGACATCTGCAAACGCTATTTCCTAGAAAGGAAGTGTCGCATTTACATTCATTTGAAGTGTAGGCGAGTAATACGTGACACTTCGCAAATCATATTATATCTTACCATGAAACATAGAAATGAGAATCGATATCGCGTTTTAAGAAGCATTAGAAAGCTATTGCTACGATACGTAGACATCTGCAAATGCTATTTCCTGGCGAGGAAGTATCGCATTCACATTCATTTGAAGTGTAGACGAGGAATACATGATACTTCGCAAATCATATTATATCTTACCATGAAACACAGAAATGAGATGCGATATCGCGTTTTAAGAATCATAAGAACTCTATTGCTACGATACGTAGACATCTGCAAACGCTATTTCCTTGCAAGGAAGTGTCGCATTTACATTCATTTGAATCGTAGACGAGGAATGCATAACACTTCGCAATGAATATTATATTTTACCATGAAACATAGAAATGAGATGCGATATCGCGTTCTAAGAATCATAAGAACTCTATTGCTACGATACGTAGACATCTGCAAACGCTATTTCCATGCAAGGAAGTGTCGCATTTACATTCATTTGAATCGTAGACGAGGAATGAATAACACTTCGAAATGAATATTATATCTTATCAGGAAACATAGATATGAGATGCAATATCTCGTTTTAAGAATCATTTGAACTCTATTGCTTCGATGCGTAGACGGCTGCAAACGCTATTTCCTAGCAAGGAAGTGTCGCATTTACATCCATTTGAATCGCAGACGAGGAATGCATAACACTTCGCAATGAATATTATATCTTATCATGAAACATAGATATGAGATGCAATATCTCGTTTTAGGAAGCATTTGAACTCTATTGCTTCGATACGTAGACATCTGCAAACGCTATTTCCTTGCAAGGGAGAGTCGCATTTACATTCATTTGAAGTGTAGACGAAGAATACATGATACTTCGCAATTCATATCATATCTTACCATGAAACATAGAAATGAGATGCGATATCGCGTTTTAAGAAGCATTAGAAATCTATTGCTACGAGACGTGGACATCTGCAAACGCCATTTCCTAGCGACGAAGTGTCGCATTTATATTCATTTGAAGTGTAGGCGTGGAATACATAACACTTCGCAATGAATATTACATCTTAGCATGAAACATAGAAATGAGATTCGATATCGCGTTTTAAGTAGCATTAGAAAGCTATTGCTACGATACGTAGACATCTGCAAACGCTATTTCCTAGCGAGGAAGTGTCGCATTCACATTCATTTGAAGTGTAGACGAGGAATACACAATACTTCGCAAATCATATTATATCTTACCATGAAACATAGAAACGAGATGCGATATCGCGTTTTAAGAATCATAAGAACTCTATTGCTACGATACGTAGACATCTGCAAACGCTATTTCCTTGCAAGGAAGTGTCGCATTTACATTCATTTGAATCGTAGTCGAGGAATGCATAACACTTCGCAATGAATATTATCTTATCAGGAAACATAGATATGAGATTGAATATCTCGTTTTAAAAAGCATTTGAACTGTATTGCTTCGATACGTAGACATCTGCAAACGCTAATTCCTAGCAAGGAAGTGCCGCATTTACATCCATTTGAATCGTAGACGAGGAATGCATAACACTTCGCAATGAATATTATATCTTATCATGAAACATAGATATGAGATGCAATAACTCGTTTTAGGAAGCATTTGAACTCTATTGCTTCGATACGTAGACATCTGCAAACGCTATTTCCTTGCAAGGGAGAGTCGCATTTACATTCATTTGAAGTGTAGGCGAGGAATACATGACACTTCGCAAATCATATTATATATCACCATGAAACATAGAAATGAGATGCGATATCGCGTTTCAGGAAGCATTAGGACTCTATTGCTACGATACCTAGACATCTGCAGACGCTATTTCCTAGCGAGGAAGTATCGCATTCACATTCATTTGAAGTGTAGACAAGGAATACATAACACTTCGCAAATCATGTTATATCTTACCATGAAACATAGAATTGAGATGCGATATCGCGTTTTAAGAACATATGAACTCTATTGCTACGAGACGTAGACATCTGCAATCGCTATTTCCTTGCAAGGAAGTGTCGCATTTACATTCATTTGAAGTGTAGACGAGGAATACATCACACTTCCCAAATCATATTATATCTTACCATGAAACATAGAAATGAGATGCGATATCGCGTTTTAAGAAGCATTAGAACTCTATTGCTACGATACGTTGACATCTGCAAACGCTATTTCCTTGCAAGGAAATGTCGCATTTACATTCATTTGAATCGTAGACGAGGAATGCATAACACGTCGCAATGAATATTATATCTTATCAGGAAACATAGATATGAGATGCAATATCTCGTTTTAAGAAGCATTTGAACTCTATTGCTTCGATACGTAGACATCTGCAAACGCTATTTCCTAGCAAGGAAGTGTCGCATTTACATTCATTTGAAGTGTAGGCGAGGAATACATGACACTTCGCAAATCATATTATATCTCACCATGAAACATAGAAATGAGATTCGATATCGCGTTTTAAGAAGCATTAGAAAGCTATTGCTACGATACGTAGACATCTGCAAACGCTATTTCCTAGCGAGGAAGTATCGCATTCACATTCATTTGAAGTGTAGACAAGGAATACATGACACTTCGCAAATCATATTATATCTTACCATGAAACATAGAAATGAGATGCGATATCGCGTTTTAAGAAGCATTAGAACACTATTGCCACGATAGGTAGACATTTGCAAACGCTATTTCCTAGCAAAGAAGTGTCGCATTTACATTCATTTGAAGTGTAGACGAGGAATACATAACACTTCGCAAATCATATTATATCTTACTATGAAACATAGAAATGAGATGCGATATCGCGTTTTAAGAAGCATTAGAACTCTATTGCTACGATACGTAGACATCTGCAAATGCTATTTCCTTGCAAGGTAGTGTCGCATTCACATTCATTTGGAGTGTAGACGAGGAATACACAATACTTCGTAAATCATATTATATCTTACCATGGAACATAGAAATGAGATGCAATATCTTGTTTTAAGAATCATAATAACTCTATTGCTACGATACGTAGACATCTGCAAACGCTATTTCCTTGCAAGGAAGTGTCGCATTTACATTCATTTGAATCGTAGACGAGGAATGCATAACACTTCGCAATGAATATTACATCTTATCATGAAATATAGAATTGAGATGCGATATCTTGTTTTAAGAAGCATTTGAACTCTATTGCTTCGTACGTAGACATCTGCAAACGCTATTTCCTAGCAAGGAAGTGTCGCATTTACATCCATTTGAATCGTAGACGAGGAATGCATAACACATCGCAATGAATATTATATCTTATCATGAAACATATATATGAGATGCAATATCTCGTTTTAGGAAGCATTTGAACTCTATTGCTTCGATAGGTAGACATTTGCAAACGCTATTTCCTAGCAAAGAAGTGTCGCATTTACATTCATTTGAAGTGTAGACGAGGAATACATAACACTTCGCAAATCATATTATATCTTACTATGAAACATAGAAATGAGATGCGATATCGCGTTTTAAGAAGCATTAGAACTCTATTGCTACGATACGTTGACATCTGCAAACGCTATTTCCTTGCAAGGAAATGTCGCATTTACATTCATTTGAATCGTAGACGAGGAATGCATAACACGTCGCAATGAATATTATATCTTATCAGGAAACATAGATATGAGATGCAATATCTCGTTTTAAGAAGCATTTGAACTCTATTGCTTCGATACGTAGACATCTGCAAACGCTATTTCCTAGCAAGGAAGTGTCGCATTTACATTCATTTGAAGTGTAGGCGAGGAATACATGACACTTCGCAAATCATATTATATCTCACCATGAAACATAGAAATGAGATTCGATATCGCGTTTTAAGAAGCATTAGAAAGCTATTGCTACGATACGTAGACATCTGCAAACGCTATTTCCTAGCGAGGAAGTATCGCATTCACATTCATTTGAAGTGTAGACAAGGAATACATAACACTTCGCAAACCATGTTATATCTTACCATGAAACATAGAAATGAGATGCGATATCGCGTTTTAAGGAGCATTAGAACTCTATTGCTACGATACGTTGACATCTGCAAACGCTATTTCCTTGCAAGGAAATGTCGCATTTACATTCATTTGAATCGCAGACGAGGAATGCATAACACTTCGCAATGAATATTATATCTTATCAGGAAACATAGATATGAGATGCAATATCTCGTTTTAAGAAGCATTAGAACTCTATTGCTACGATACCTAGACATCTGCAGACGCTATTTCCTAGCAAGGAAGTGTCGCATTTACATTCATTTGAAGTGTAGACGAGTATACGTCACACTTCGCAAATCATATTATATCTTACCATGAAACATAGAAATGAGATGCGACATCGCGTTTTAAGAAGCATTAGAACTCTATTGATACGATACGTTGACATCTGCAAACGCTATTTCCTTGCAAGGAAATGTCGCATTTACATTCATTTGAATCGTAGACGAGGAATGCATAACACGTCGCAATGAATATTATATCTTATCAGGAAACATAGATATGAGATGCAATATCTCGTTTTAAGAAGCATTTGAACTCTACTGCTTCGATACGTAGACATCTGCAAACGCTATTTCCTAGCAAGGAAGTGTCGCATTTACATTCATTTGAAGTGTAGGCGAGGAATACATGACACTTCGCAAATCATATTATATCTCACCATGAAACATAGAAATGAGATTCGATATCGCGTTTTAAGAAGCATTAGAAAGCTATTGCTACGATGCGTAGACATCTGCAAACGCTATTTCCTAGCGAGGAAGTATCGCATTCACATTCATTTGAAGTGTAGACAAGGAATACATAACACTTCGCAAATCATGTTATATCTTACCATGAAACATAGAATTGAGATGCGATATCGCGTTTTAAGTATCATATGAACCCTATTGCTACGAGACGTAGACATCTGCAATCGCTATTTCCTTGCAAGGAAGTGTCGCATTTACATTCATTTGAAGTGTAGACGGGGAATACATAACACTTCGCAAATCATATTATATCTTACCATGAAACATAGAAATGAGATGCGACATCGCGTTTTAAGAAGCATCAGAACTCTATTGCTACGATACGTAGACATCTGCAAACGCTATTTCCTAGCAAGGAAGTGTCGCATTTACATTCATTTGAAGTGTAGGCGAGGAATACATGACACTTCGCAAATCATATTATATCTCACCATGAAACATAGAACTGAGATGCGATATCGCGTTTTAAGAAGCATTAGAACTCTTTTGCTACGATACCTAGACATCTGCAGACGCTATTTCCTAGCGAGGAAGTATCGCATTCACATTCATTTGAAGTGTAGACAAGGAATACATAACACTTCGCAAATCATGTTATATCTTACCATGAAACATAGAAATGAGATGCGATATCGCGCTTTAAGAAGCATTAGAACTCTATTGCTACGATACTTTGACATCTGCAAACGCTATTTCCTTGCAAGGAAATGTCGCATTTACATTCATTTGAATCGTAGACGAGGAATGCATAACACGTCGCAATGAATATTATATCTTATCAGGAAACATAGATATGAGATGCAATATCTCGTTTTAAGAAGCATTTGAACTCTATTGCTTCGATACGTAGACATCTGCAAACGCTATTTCCTAGCAAGGAAGTGTCGCATTTACATTCATTTGAAGTGTAGGCGAGGAATACATGACACTTCGCAAATCATATTATATCTCACCATGAAACATAGAAATGAGATTCGATATCGCGTTTTAAGAAGCATTAGATAGCTATTGCTACGATACGTAGACATCTGCAAACGCTATTTCCTAGCGAGGAAGTATCGCATTCACATTCATTTGAAGTGTAGACAAGGAATACATAACTCTTCGCAAATCATATTATATCTTACCATGAAACATAGAATTGAGATGCGATATCGCGTTTTAAGAAGCATTAGAAAGCTATTGCTACGATACGTAGACATCTGCAAACGCTATTTCCTAGCGAGGAAGTATCGCATTCACATTCATTTGAAGTGTAGACAAGGAATACATAACACTTCGCAAATCATGTTATATCTTACCATGAAACATAGAATTGAGATGCGATATCGCGTTTTAAGAATCATATGAACTCTATTGCTACGATACGTAGACTTCTGCAAACGCTATTTCCTAGCAAGGAAGTGTCGCATTTACATTCATTTGAAGTGTAGACGAGGAATACATCACACTTCGCAAATCATATTATATCTTACCATGAAACATAGAAATGAGATGCGATATCGCGTTTTAGGAAGCATTAGAACTCTATTGCTACGATACGTTGACAACTGCAAACGCTATTTCCTTGCAAGGAAATGTCGCATTTACATTCATTTGAATCGTAGACGAGGAATGCATAACACTTCGCAATGAATATTATATCTTATCAGGAAACATAGATATGAGATGCAATATCTCGTTTTAAGAAGCATTTGAACTCTATTGCTTCGATACGTAGACATCTGCAAACGCTATTTCCTAGCAAGGATGTGTCGCATTTACATTCATTTGAAGTGTAGGCGAGGAATACATGACACTTCGCAATGAATATTATATCTTACCATGAAACATAGAAATGAGATGCGATATCGCGTTTTAAGAAGCATTAGAACTCTATTGCTGCGATACCTAGACATCTGCAGATGCTATTTCCTAGCAAGGAAGTGTCGCATTTACATTCATTTGAAGTGTAGACGAGGAATACATGATACTTCGCAAATCATACTATATCTTACCACGAAACATAGAAATGAGATGCGATATCGCGTTTTAAGAAGCATTAGAACACTATTGCTACGATAGGTAGACATTTGCAAACGCTATTTCCTTGCAAGGAAGTGTCGCATTTACATTTAAAGTGTAGACGAGGAATACATAACACTTCGCAAATCATATTATATCTTACCATGAAACATAGAAATGAGATGCGATATCGCGTTTTAAGAAGCATTAGAATTCTATTGCTACGATACCTAGACATCTGCAGACGCTATTTCCTAGCAAGGAAGTGTCGCATTTACATTCATTTGAAGTGTAGGCGAGGAATACGTTACACTTCGCAAATCATATTATATCTTACCATGAAACATAGAAATGAGATGCGATATCGCGTTTTAGGAAGCATTAGAACTCTATTGCTACGATACGTTGACAACTGCAAACGCTATTTCCTTGCAAGGAAATGTCGCATTTACATTCATTTGAGTCGTAGACGAGGAATGCATAACACTTCGCAATGAATATTATATCTTATCAGGAAACATAGATATGAGATGCAATATCTCGTTTTAAGAAGCATTTGAAATCTATTGCTTCGATACGTAGACATCTGCAAACGCTATTTCCTAGCAAGGATGTGTCGCATTTACATACATTTGAAGTGTAGGCGAGGAATACATGACACTTCGCAAATCATATTATATCTTACCATGAAACATAGAAATGAGATGCGATATCGCGTTTTAAGAATCATATGAACCCTATTGCTGCGATACGTAGACATCTGCAAACGCTATTTCCTACCAAGGAAGTGTCGCATTTACATTCATTTGAAGTGTAGACGTGGAATACATGATACATCGCAAATCATATTATATCTTACCATGAAACATAGAAATGAGATGCGATATCGCGTTTTAAGAATCATAGGAACTCTATTGCTACGAGACGTAGACATCTGCAAACGCTATTTCCTTGCAAGGAAGTGTCGCATTTACATTCATTTGAAGTGTAGACGAGGAATACATAATACTCCGCAAATCATATTATATCTTACCATGAAACATAGAAATGAGATACGATATCGCATTTTAAGAATCATAGGAACTCTATTGCTACGATACGTAGACATCTGCAAACGCTATTTCCTTGCAAAGAAGTGTCGCATTTACATTCATTTGAAGTGTAGACGAGGAATCCATGACACTTCGCAAATCATATTATATCTTACCATGAAACATAGAAATGAGATGCGATATCGCGTTTTAAGAAGCATTAGAACTCTATTGCTACGATACCTAGACATCTGCAGACGCTATTTCCTAGCAAGGAAGTGTCGCATTTACATTCATTTGAAGTGTAGGCGAGGAATACATGACACTTCGCAAATCATATTATATCTTACCATGAAACATAGAAATGAGATGCGATATCGCGTTTTAAGAATCATAAGAACTCTATTGCTACGATACGTTGACATCTGCAAACGCTATTTCCTTGCAAGGAAGTGCGCATTTACATTTAGTTGATGTGTAGACGAGGAAGACATAACACTTCGCAAATCATATTATATCTTACCATGAAACTTAGAAATGAGATGCGATATCGCGTTTTAAGAAGCATTAGAACTCTATTGCTACGATACGTAGACATCTGCAGACGCTATTTCCTTGCAAGGAAGTGTCGCATTTACATTCATTTGAAGTGTAGACGAGGAATACATGACACTTCGCAAATCATATTATATCTTACCATGAAACATAGAAATGAGATTCGACATCGCGTTTTAAGAATCATATGAACTTTATTGCTACGAGACGTAGACATCTGCAATCGCTATTTCCTTGCAAGGAAGTGTCGCATTTACATTCATTTGAAGTGTAGACGAGGAATACATGACACTTCGCAAATCATATTATATCTTACCATGAAACATAGAAATGAGATTCGATATCGCGTTTTAAGAAGCATTAGAAAGCTATTGCTACGATACGTAGACATCTGCAAATGCTATTTCCTAGCGAGGAAGTATCGCATTCACATTCGTTTGAAGTGTAGACAAGGAATACATAACACTTCGCAAATCATGTTATATCTTACCATGAAACATAGAAATGAGATTCGACATCGCGTTTTAAGAAGCATTAGAAAGCTATTGCTACGATACGTAGACATCTGCAAATGCTATTTCCTAGCGAGGAAGGATCGCATTCACATTCGTTTGAAGTGTAGACAAGGAATACATAACACTTCGCAAATCATGTTATATCTTACCATGAAACATAGAAATGAGATGCGATATCGCGTTTTAAGAATCACATGAACTCTATTGCTACGAGACGTAGACATCTGCATTCGCTATTTCCTTGCAAGGAAGTGTCGCATTTACATTCATTTGAAGTGTAGACGAGGAATACATAACACTTCGCAAATCATATTACATCTTACCATGAAACATAGAAAAGAGATGCGATATCGCGTTTTAAGAAGCATCAGAACTCTATTGCTACGATACCTAGACATCTGCAGACGCTATTTCCTAGCAAGCAAGTATCTCATTTACAATCATTTGTAGTGTAGACGAGGAATACATGACACTTCGCAAATCATATTATATCTTACCATGAATCATAGAAATGAGATGTGATATCGCGTTTTATGCAGCATTAGAACACTATTGCTACGAGACGTAGACATCTGCAATCGCTATTTCCTTGCAAGGAAGTGTCGCATTTACATTTGAAGTGTAGACGAGGAATACATAACACTTCGCAAATCATATTATATCTTACCATGAAACATAGAAATGAGATGCGATATCGCGTTTTAAGAAGCATTAGAATTCTATTGCTACGATACCTAGACATCTGCAGACGCTATTTCCTAGCAAGGAAGTGTCGCATTTACATTCATTTGAAGTGTAGGCGAGGAATACGTTACACTTCGCAAATCATATTATATCTTACCATGAAACATAGAAATGAGATGCGATATCGCGTTTTAGGAAGCATTAGAACTCTATTGCTACGATACGTTGACAACTGCAAACGCTATTTCCTTGCAAGGAAATGTCGCATTTACATTCATTTGAATCGTAGACGAGGAATGCATAACACTTCGCAATGAATATTATATCTTATCAGGAAACATAGATATGAGATGCAATATCTCGTTTTAAGAAGCATTTGAAATCTATTGCTTCGATACGTAGACATCTGCAAACGCTATTTCCTAGCAAGGATGTGTCGCATTTACATACATTTGAAGTGTAGGCGAGGAATTCATGACACTTCGCAAATCATATTATATCTTACCATGAAACATAGAAATGAGATGCGATATCGCGTTTTAAGAATCATAGGAACTCTATTGCTACGATACGTAGACATCTGCAAACGCTATTTCCTTGCAAAGAAGTGTCGCATTTACATTCATTTGAAGTGTAGACGAGGAATCCATGACACTTCGCAAATCATATTATATCTTACCATGAAACATAGAAATGAGATGCGATATCGCGTTTTAAGAAGCATTAGAACTCTATTGCTACGATACCTAGACATCTGCAGACGCTATTTCCTAGCAAGGAAGTGTCGCATTTACATTCATTTGTAGTGTAGACGAGGAATACATGACACTTCGCAAATCATATTATATCTTACCATGGAACACAGAAATGAGATGCGATATCGTGTTTTAAGAAGCATTAGAACTCTATTGCCACGATACCTAGACATCTGCAGACGCTATTTCCTAGCAAGGAAGTGTCGCATTTACATTCATTTGAATCGTAGGCGAGGAATGCATAACACTTCGCAAATCATATTATATCTTACCATGAAACATAGAAATGAGATGCGATATCGCGTTTTAAGATGCATTAGAACTCTATTGCCACGATACCTAGACATCTGCAGACGCTATTTCCTAGCAAGGAAGTGTCGCATTTACATTCATTTGAATCGTGGGCGAGGAATGCATAACACTTCGCAATGAATATTATACCTTATCAGGAAACATAGATATGAGATGCAATATCTCGTTTTAAGAAGCATTTGAACTCTATTGCTACGATGCGTTGACATCTGCAGACGCTATTTCCTTGCAAGGAAGTGTCGCATTTACATTCATTTGAAGTGTAGACGAGGAATACATGACACTTCGCAAATCATATTATATCTTACCATGAAACATAGAAATGAGATTCGACATCGCGTTTTAAGAATCATATGAACTCTATTGCTACGAGACATAGACATCTGCAATCGCTATTTCCTTGCAAGGAAGTGTCGCATTTACATTCATTTGAAGTGTAGACGAGGAATACATGACACTTCGCAAATCATATTATATCTTACCATGAAACATAGAAATGGGATTCGATATCGCGTTTTAAGAAGCATTAGAAAGCTATTGCTACGATACGTAGACATCTGCAAACGCTATTTCCTAGCGAGGAAGTATCGCATTCACATTCATTTGAAGTGTAGACAAGGAATACATAACACTTCGCAAATCATGTTATATCTTACGATGAAACATAGAAGTGTGATGCGATATCGCGTTTTAAGAATCATAAGAACTCCATTGCTACGATACGTAGACAGCTGCAAACGCTCTTTCCTTGCAAGGAAGTGTCGCATTAACATTCATATGAAGTGTAGACGAGGAATACATAACACTTCGCAAATAATATTATATCTTACCATGAAACATAGAAATGAGATTCGATATCGCGTTTTAAGAAGCATTAGAACTCTATTGCTACGATACGTAGACATCTGCAAACGCTATTTCCTTGCTAGGAAGTGTCGCATTTTCATTCATTTGAAGTGTAGACGAGGAATGCATAACACTTCGCAATGAATATTATATCTTATCAGGAAACATAGATATGAGATGCAATATCTCGTTTTAAGAAGCATTTGAACTCTATTGCTTCGATACATAGGCATCTGCAAACTCTACTTCCTAGCAAGGAAGTGTCGCATTTACATTCATTTGAAGTGTAGACGAGGAATACAAAACACTTCGCAAATCATATTATATCTTACCATGAAACATAGAAATGAGATGCGATATCGCGTTTTAAGTATCATAGGAACTCTATTGCTACGATACGTAGACATCTGCAAACGCTATTTCCTTGCAAAGAAGTGTCGCATTTACATTCATTTGAAGTGTAGACGAGGAATACATAACACTTCGCAAATCATATTATATCTTACCATGAAACATAGAAATGAGATGCGATATCGCGTTTTAAGAGTCATAAGAACTCTATTGCTACGATGCGTAGACATCTGCAGACGCTATTTCCTTGCAAGGAAGTGTCGCATTTACATTCATTTGAAGTGTAGACGAGGAATACATGACACTTCGCAAATCATATTATATCTTACCATGAAACATAGAAATGAGATTCGACATCGCGTTTTAAGAATCATATGAACTCTATTGCTACGAGACATAAACATCTGCAATCGCTATTTCCTTGCAAGGAAGTGTCGCATTTACATTCATTTGAAGTGTAGACGAGGAATACATGACACTTTGCAAATCATATTATATCTTACCATGAAACATAGAAATGAGATTCGATATCGCGTTTTAAGAAGCATTAAAAAGCTATTGCTACGATACGTAGACATCTGCAAACGCTATTTCCTAGCGAGGAAGTATCGCATTCACATTCATTTGAAGTGTAGACAAGGAATACATAACACTTCGCAAATCATGTTATATCTTACCATGAAACATAGAAATGAGATGCGATATCGCGTTTTAAGAATCATATGAACTCTATTGCTACGAGACGTAGACATCTGCAATCGCTATTTCCTTGCAAGGAAGTGTCGCATTTACATTCATTTGAAGTGTAGACGAGGAATACATGACACTTCGCAAATCATATTATATCTTACCATGAAACATAGAAATGATATTCGATATCGCGTTTTAAGAAGCATTAGAAAGCTATTGCTACGATACGTAGGCATCTGCAAATACTATTTCCTAGCGAGGAAGTATCGCATTCACATTCGTTTGAAGTGTAGACAAGGAATACATAACACTTCGCAAATCATGTTATATCTTACCATGAAACATAGAAATGAGATTCGACATCGCGTTTTAAGAAGCATTAGAAAGCTATTGCTACGATACGTAGACATCTGCAAATGCTATTTCCTAGCGAGGAAGTATCGCATTCACATTCGTTTGAAGTGTAGACAAGGAATACATAACACTTCGCAAATCATGTTATATCTTACCATGAAACATAGAAATGAGATTCGACATCGCGTTTTAAGAAGCATTAGAAAGCTATTGCTACGATACGTAGAAATCTGCAAATGCTATTTCCTAGCGAGGAAGGATCGCATTCACATTCGTTTGAAGTGTAGACAAGGAATACATAACACTTCGCAAATCATGTTATATCTTACCATGAAACATAGAAATGAGATGCGATATCGCGTTTTAAGAATCACATGAACTCTATTGCTACGAGACGTAGACATCTGCATTCGCTATTTCCTTGCAAGGAAGTGTCGCATTTACATTCATTTGTAGTGTAGACGAGGAATACATGACACATCGCAAATCATATTATATCTTACCATGAATCATAGAAATGAGATGTGATATCGCGTTTTATGAAGCATTAGAACACTATTGCTACGAGACGCAGACATCTGCAATCGCTATTTCCTTGCAAGGAAATGTCGCATTTACATTTGAAGTGTAGACGAGGAATACATAACACTTCGCAAATCATATTATATCTTACCATGAAACATAGAAATGAGATGCGATATCGCGTTTTAAGAAGCATTAGAACTCTATTGCTACGATATCTAGACATCTGCAGACGCTATTTCCTAGCAAGGAAGTGTCGCATTTACATTCATTTGAAGTGTAGACGAGGAATACATGATACTTCGCAAATCATATTATATCTTACCATGAAACATAGAAATGAGATGCGATATCGCGTTTTAAGCATCATAAGAACTCTATTGCTACGATACGTAGACATCTGCAAACGCTATTTCCTTGCAAGGAAGTGTCGCATTTACATTCATTTGAATCGTAGACAAGGAATGCATAACACTTCGCAATGAATATTATATCTTATCAGGAGACATAGATATGAGATGCAATATCTCGTTTTAAGAAGCATTTGAACTCTATTGCTTCGATACGTAGACATCTGCAAACGCTATTTCCTAGCAAGGAAGTGTCGCATTTACATTCATTTGAAGTGTAGGCGAGGAATACGTTACACTTCGCAAATCATATTATATCTTACCATGAAACATAGAAATGAGATGCGATATCGCGTTTTAGGAAGCATTAGACCTCTATTGCTACGATACGTTGACAACTGCAAACGCTATTTCCTTGCAAGGAAATGTCGCATTTACATTCATTTGAATCGTAGACGAGGAATGCATAACACTTCGCAATGAATATTATATCTTATCAGGAAACATAGATATGAGATGCAATATCTCGTTTTAAGAAGCATTTGAACTCTATTGCTTCGATACGTAGACATCTGCAAACGCTATTTCCTAGCAAGGATGTGTCGCATTTACATTCATTTGAAGTGTAGGCGAGGAATACATGACACTTCGCAAATCATATTATATCTTACCATGAAACATAGAAATGAGATGCGATATCGCGTTTTAAGAAGCATTAGAACTCTATTGCTACGATACCTAGACATCTACAGACGCTATTTCCTAGCAAGGAAGTGTCGCATTTACATTCATTTGAAGTGTAGGCGAGGAATACGTTACACTTCGCAAATCATATTATATCTTACCATGAAACATAGAAATGAGATGCGATATCGCGTTTTAGGAAGCATTAGAACTCTATTGCTACGATACGTTGACAACTGCAAACGCTATTTCCTTGCAAGGAAATGTCGCATTTACATTCATTTGAATCGTAGACGAGGAATGCATAACACTTCGCAATGAATATTATATCTTATCAGGAAACATAGATATGAGATGCAATATCTCGTTTTAAGAAGCATTTGAACTCTATTGCTTCGATACGTAGACATCTGCAAACGCTATTTCCTAGCAAGGATGTGTCGCATTTACATTCATTTGAAGTGTAGGCGAGGAATACATGACACTTCGCAAATCATATTATATCTTACCATGAAACATAGAAATGAGATGCGATATCGCGTTTTAAGAAGCATTAGAACTCTATTGCTACGATACCTAGACATCTACAGACGCTATTTCCTAGCAAGGAAGTGTCGCATTTACATTCATTTGTAGTGTAGACGAGGAATACATAACACTTCGCAAATCATATTATATCTTACCATGAAACATAGAAATGAGATGCGATATTGCGTTTTAAGAATCACATGAACTCTATTGCTACGAGACGTAGACATCTGCATTCGCTATTTCCTTGCAAGGAAGTGTCGCATTTACATTCATTTGAAGTGTAGACGAGGAATACATGATACTTCGCAAATCATATTATATCTTACCATGAAACATAGAAATGAGATGCGATATCGCGTTTTAAGCATCATAAGTACTCTATTGCTACGATACGTAGACATCTGCAAACGCTATTTCCTAGCAAGGAAGTGTCGCATTTACATTCATTTGAAGTGTAGGCGAGGAATACGTTACACTTCGCAAATCATATTATATCTTACCATGAAACATAGAAATGAGATGCGATATCGCGTTTTAGGAAGCATTAGAACTCTATTGCTACGATACGTTGACAACTGCAAACGCTATTCTCTTGCAAGGAAATGTCGCATTTACATTCATTTGAATCGTAGACGAGGAATGCATAACACTTCGCAATGAATATTATATCTTATCAGGAAACATAGATATGAGATGCAATATCTCGTTTTAAGCATTTGAACTCTAGCTTCGATACGTAGACATCTGCAAACGCTATTTCCCTGCAAGGATGTGTCGCATTTACATTCATTTGAAGTGTAGGCGAGGAATACATGACACTTCGCAAATCATATTATATCTTACCATGAAACATAGAAATGAGATGCGATATCGCGTTTTAAGAATCATATGAAATCTATTGCTACGATACGTAGACATCTGCAAACGCTATTTCCTACCAAGGAAGTGTCGCATTTACATTCGTTTGAAGTGTAGAAGAGGAATACATGATACATCGCAAATCATATTATATCTTACCATGAAACATAGAAATGAGATGCGATATCGCGTTTTAAGAATCATAGGAACCCTATTGCTACGATACGTAGACATCTGCAAACGCTATTTCCTTGCAAGGAAGTGTCGCATTTACATTCATTTGAAGTGTAGACGAGGAATACATAATACTCCGCAAATCATATTATATCTTACCATGAAACATAGAAATGAGATACGATATCGCATTTTAAGAATCATAGGAACTCTATTGCTACGATACGTAGACATCTGCAAACGCTATTTCCTTGCAAAGAAGTGTCGCATTTACATTCATTTGAAGTGTAGACGAGGAATACATGACACTTCGCAAATCATATTATATCTTACTATGAAACATAGAAATGAGATGCGATATCGCGTTTTAAGAAGCATTAGAACTCTATTGCTACGATACCTAGACATCTGCAGACGCTATTTCCTAGCAAGGAAGTGTCGCATTTACATTCATTTGTAGTGTAGACGAGGAATACATGACACTTCGCAAATCATATTATATCTTACCATGGAACACAGAAATGAGATGCGATATCGTGTTTTAAGAAGCATTAGAACTCTATTGCCACGATACCTGGACATCTGCAGACGCTATTTCCTAGCAAGGAAGTGTCGCATTTACATTCATTTGAATCGTAGGCGAGGAATGCATATCACTTCGCAAATCATATTATATCTTACCATGAAACATAGAAATGAGATGCGATATCGCGTTTTAAGATGCATTAGAACTCTATTGCCACGATACCTAGACATCTGCAGACGCTATTTCCTAGCAAGGAAGTGTCGCATTTACATTCATTTGAATCGTGGGCGAGGAATGCATAACACTTCGCAATGAATATTATATCTTATCAGGAAACATAGATATGAGATGCAATATCTCGTTTTAAGAAGCATTTGAACTCTATTGCTTCGATACGTAGGCATCTGCAAACTCTATTTCCTAGCAAGGAAGTGTCGCATTTACATTCATTTGAAGTGTAGACGAGGAATACAAAACACTTCGCAAATCATATTATATCTTACCATGAAACATAGAAATGAGATGCGATATCGCGTTTTAAGAAACATAGGAACTCTATTGCTACGATACGTAGACATCTGCAAACGCTATTTCCTTGCAAAGAAGTGTCGCATTTACATTCATTTGAAGTGTAGACGAGGAATACATAACACTTCGCAAATCATATTATATCTTACCATGAAACATAGAAATGAGATGCGATATCGCGTTTTAAGAATCATAAAAAGAACTCTATTGCTACGATACGTTGACATCTGCAAACGCTATTTCCTTGCAAAGAAGTGCGCATTTACATTTAGTTGATGTGTAGGCGAGGAAGACATAACACTTCGCAAATCATATTATATCTTACCATGAAACATAGAAATGAGATGCGATATCGCGTTTCAAGAAGCATTAGAACTCTATTGCTACGATGCGTAGACATCTGCAGACGCTATTTCCCTGCAAGGATGTGTCGCATTTACATTCATTTGAAGTGTAGGCGAGGAATACATGACACTTCGCAAATCATATTATATCTTACCATGAAACATAGAAATGAGATGCGATATCGCGTTTTAAGAATCATATGAAATCTATTGCTACGATACGTAGACATCTGCAAACGCTATTTCCTACCAAGGAAGTGTCGCATTTACATTCGTTTGAAGTGTAGAAGAGGAATACATGATACATCGCAAATCATATTATATCTTACCATGAAACATAGAAATGAGATGCGATATCGCGTTTTAAGAATCATAGGAACCCTATTGCTACGATACGTAGACATCTGCAAACGCTATTTCCTTGCAAGGAAGTGTCGCATTTACATTCATTTGAAGTGTAGACGAGGAATACATAATACTCCGCAAATCATATTATATCTTACCATGAAACATAGAAATGAGATACGATATCGCATTTTAAGAATCATAGGAACTCTATTGCTACGATACGTAGACATCTGCAAACGCTATTTCCTTGCAAAGAAGTGTCGCATTTACATTCATTTGAAGTGTAGACGAGGAATACATGACACTTCGCAAATCATATTATATCTTACTATGAAACATAGAAATGAGATGCGATATCGCGTTTTAAGAAGCATTAGAACTCTATTGCTACGATACCTAGACATCTGCAGACGCTATTTCCTAGCAAGGAAGTGTCGCATTTACATTCATTTGTAGTGTAGACGAGGAATACATGACACTTCGCAAATCATATTATATCTTACCATGGAACACAGAAATGAGATGCGATATCGTGTTTTAAGAAGCATTAGAACTCTATTGCCACGATACCTGGACATCTGCAGACGCTATTTCCTAGCAAGGAAGTGTCGCATTTACATTCATTTGAATCGTAGGCGAGGAATGCATATCACTTCGCAAATCATATTATATCTTACCATGAAACATAGAAATGAGATGCGATATCGCGTTTTAAGATGCATTAGAACTCTATTGCCACGATACCTAGACATCTGCAGACGCTATTTCCTAGCAAGGAAGTGTCGCATTTACATTCATTTGAATCGTGGGCGAGGAATGCATAACACTTCGCAATGAATATTATATCTTATCAGGAAACATAGATATGAGATGCAATATCTCGTTTTAAGAAGCATTTGAACTCTATTGCTTCGATACGTAGGCATCTGCAAACTCTATTTCCTAGCAAGGAAGTGTCGCATTTACATTCATTTGAAGTGTAGACGAGGAATACAAAACACTTCGCAAATCATATTATATCTTACCATGAAACATAGAAATGAGATGCGATATCGCGTTTTAAGAAACATAGGAACTCTATTGCTACGATACGTAGACATCTGCAAACGCTATTTCCTTGCAAAGAAGTGTCGCATTTACATTCATTTGAAGTGTAGACGAGGAATACATAACACTTCGCAAATCATATTATATCTTACCATGAAACATAGAAATGAGATGCGATATCGCGTTTTAAGAATCATAAGAACTCTATTGCTACGATACGTTGACATCTGCAAACGCTATTTCCTTGCAAAGAAGTGCGCATTTACATTTAGTTGATGTGTAGGCGAGGAAGACATAACACTTCGCAAATCATATTATATCTTACCATGAAACATAGAAATGAGATGCGATATCGCGTTTCAAGAAGCATTAGAACTCTATTGCTACGATGCGTAGACATCTGCAGACGCTATTTCCTTGCAAGGAAGTGTCGCATTTACATTCATTTGAAGTGTAGACGAGGAATACATGACACTTCGCAAATCATATTATATCTTACCATGAAACATAGAAATGAGATTCGACATCGCGTTTTAAGAATCATATGAACTCTATTGCTATGAGACATAGACATCTGCAATCGCTATTTCCTTGCAAGGAAGTGTCGCATTTTACATTCATTTGAAGTGAAGACTAGGAATACATAACACTTCGCAAATCATATTACATCTTACCATGAAACATAGAAATGAGATGCGATATCGCGTTTTAAGAAGCATTAGAACTCTATTGCTACGATACCTAGACATCTGCAGACGCTATTTCCTAGCAAGGAAGTATCTCATTTACAATCATTTGTAGTGTAGACGAAGAATACAAGACACATCGCAAATCATATTATATCTTACCATGAATCATAGAAATGAGATGTGATATCGCGTTTTATGAAGCATTAGAACACTATTGCTACGAGACGTAGACATCTGCAATCGCTATTTCCTTGCAAGGAAATGTCGCATTTACATTTGAAGTGTAGACGAGGAATACATAGCACTTCGCAAATCATATTATATCTTACCATGAAACATAGAAATGAGATGCGATACCGCGTTTTAAGAAGCATTAGAACTCTATTGCTACGATACCTAGACATCTGCAGACGCTATTTCCTAGCAAGGAAGTGTCGCATTTACATTCGTTTGAAGTGTAGACGAGGAATACATGATACTTCGCAAATCATATTATATCTTACCATGAAACATAGAAATGAGATGCGATATCGCGTTTTAAGCATCATAAGAACTCTATTGCTACGATACGTAGACATCTGCAAACGCTATTTCCTTGCAAGGAAGTGTCGCATTTACATTCATTTGAATCGTAGACAAGGAATGCATAACACTTCGCAATGAATATTATATCTTATCAGGAGACATAGATATGAGATGCAATATCTCGTTTTAAGAAGCATTTGAACTCTATTGCTTCGATACGTAGACATCTGCAAACGCTATTTCCTAGCAAGGAAGTGTCGCATTTACATTCATTTGAAGTGTAGGCGAGGAATACGTTACACTTCGCAAATCATATTATATCTTACCATGAAACATAGAAATGAGATGCGATATCGCGTTTTAGGAAGCATTAGACCTCTATTGCTACGATACGTTGACAACTGCAAACGCTATTTCCTTGGAAGGAAATGTCGCATTTACATTCATTTGATCCGTAGACGAGGAATGCATAACACTTCGCAATGAATATTATATCTTATCAGGAAACATAGATATGAGATGCAATATCTCGTTTTAAGAAGCATTTGAACTCTATTGCTTCGATACGTAGACATCTGCAAACGCTATTTCCTAGCAAGGATGTGTCGCATTTACATTCATTTGAAGTGTAGGCGAGAAATACATGACACTTCGCAAATCATATTATATCTTACCATGAAACATACAAATGAGATGCGATATCGCGTTTTAAGAAGCATTAGAACTCTATTGCTACGATACCTAGACATCTGCAGACGCTATTTCCTAGCAAGGAAGTGTCGCATTTACATTCATTTGTAGTGTAGACGAGGAATACATGACACTTCGCAAATCATATTATATCTTACCATGGAACATAGAAATGAGATGCGATATCGTGTTTTAAGAATCATAAGAACTCTATTGCTACGATACGTAGACATCTGCAAACGCTATTTCCTTGCAAGGAAGTGTCGCATTTACATTCATTTAAATCGTAGACGAGGAATGCATAACACTTCGCAATGAATATTACATCTTATCATGAAATATAGAATTGAGATGCGATATCTTGTTTTAAGAAGCATTTGAACTCTATTGCTTCGATACGTAGACATCTGCAAACGCTATTTCCTAGCAAGGAAGTGTCGCATTTACATCCATTTGAATCGTAGACGAGGAATGCATAACACTTCGCAATGAATATTATATCTTATCATGAAACATAGATATGAGATGCAATATCTCGTTTTAAGAAGCATTTGAACTCTATTGCTTCGATGCGTAGACATCTGCAGACGCTATTTCCTTGCAAGGAAGTGTCGCATTTACATTCATTTGAAGTGTAGACGAGGAATACATGACACTTCGCAAATCATATTATATCTTACCATGAAACATAGAAATGAGATTCGACATCGCGTTTTAAGAATCATATGAACTCTATTGCTACGAGACATAGACATCTGCAATCGCTATTTCCTTGCAAGGAAGTGTCGCATTTACATTCATTTGAAGTGTAGACGAGGAATACATGACACTTCGCAAATCATATTATATCTTACCATGAAACATAGAAATGAGATTCGATATCGCGTTTTAAGAAGCATTAAAAAGCTATTGCTACGATACGTAGACATCTGCAAACGCTATTTCCTAGCGAGGAAGTATCGCATTCACATTCATTTGAAGTGTAGACAAGGAATACATAACACTTCGCAAATCATGTTATATCTTACCATGAAACATAGAAATGAGATGCGATATCGCGTTTTAAGAATCATATGAACTCTATTGCTACGAGACGTAGACATCAGCAATCGCTATTTCCTTGCAAGGAAGTGTCGCATTTACATTCATTTGAAGTGTAGACGAGGAATACATAACTTCGCAAATCATATTATATCTTACCATGAAACATAGAAATGAGATGCGATATCGCGTTTTAAGAATCATATGAACTCTATTGCTACGAGACGTAGACATCTGCAATCGCTATTTCCTTGCAAGGAAGTGTCGCATTTACATTCATTTGAAGTGTAGACGAGGAATACATGACACTTCGGAAATCATATTATATCTTACCATGAAACATAGAAATGAGATTCGATATCGCGTTTTAAGAAGCATTAGAAAGCTATTGCTACGATACGTAGGCATCTGCAAATGCTATTTCCTAGCGAGGAAGTATCGCATTCACATTCGTTTGAAGTGTAGACAAGGAATACATAACACTTCGCAAATCATGTTATATCTTACCATGAAACATAGAAATGAGATTCGACATCGCGTTTTAAGAAGCATTAGAAAGCTATTGCTACGATACGTAGACATCTGCAAATGCTATTTCCTAGCGAGGAAGTATCGCATTCACATTCGTTTGAAGTGTAGACAAGGAATACATAACACTTCGCAAATCATGTTATATCTTACCATGAAACATAGAAATGAGATTCGACATCGCGTTTTAAGAAGCATTAGAAAGCTATTGCTACGATACGTAGACATCTGCAAATGCTATTTCCTAGCGAGGAAGGATCGCATTCACATTCGTTTGAAGTGTAGACAAGGAATACATAACACTTCGCAAATCATGTTATATCTTACCATGAAACATAGAAATGAGATGCGATATCGCGTTTCAAGAATCACATGAACTCTATTGCTACGAGACGTAGACATCTGCATTCGCTATTTCCTTGCAAGGAAGTGTCGCATTTACATTCATTTGTAGTGTAGACGAGGAATACATGACACATCGCAAATCATATTATATCTTACCATGAATCATAGAAATGAGATGTGATATCGCGTTTTATGAAGCATTAGAACACTATTGCTACGAGACGCAGACATCTGCAATCGCTATTTCCTTGCAAGGAAATGTCGCATTTACATTTGAAGTGTAGACGAGGAATACATAACACTTCGCAAATCATATTATATCTTACCATGAAACATAGAAATGAGATGCGATATCGCGTTTTAAGAAGCATTAGAACTCTATTGCTACGATACCTAGACATCTGCAGACGCTATTTCCTAGCAAGGAAGTGTCGCATTTACATTCATTTGAAGTGTAGACGAGGAATACATGATACTTCGCAAATCATATTATATCTTACCATGAAACATAGAAATGAGATGCGATATCGCGTTTTAAGCATCATAAGAACTCTATTGCTTCGATACGTAGACATCTGCAAACGCTATTTCCTAGCAAGGAAGTGTCGCATTTACATTCATTTGAAGTGTAGGCGAGGAATACGTTACACTTCGCAAATCATATTATATCTTACCATGAAACATAGAAATGAGATGCGATATCGCGTTTTAGGAAGCATTAGACCTCTATTGCTACGATACGTTGACAACTGCAAACGCTATTTCCTTGCAAGGAAACGTCGCATTTACATTCATTTGAATCGTAGACGAGGAATGCATAACACTTCGCAATGAATATTATATCTTATCAGGAAACATAGATATGAGATGCAATATCTCGTTTAAGAAGCATTTGAACACTGTTGCTTCGATACGTAGACATCTGCAAACGCTATTTCCTAGCAAGGAAGTGTCGCATTTACATCCATTTGAATCGTAGACGAGGAATGCATAACACTTCGCAATGAATATTATATCTTATCATGAAACATAGATATGAGATGCAATATCTCGTTTTAAGAAGCATTTGAACTCTATTGCTTCGATGCGTAGACATCTGCAGACGCTATTTCCTTGCAAGGAAGTGTCGCATTTACATTCATTTGAAGTGTAGACGAGGAATACATGACACTTCGCAAATCATATTATATCTTACCATGAAACATAGAAATGAGATTCGACATCGCGTTTTAAGAATCATATGAACTCTATTGCTACGAGACATAGACATCTGCAATCGCTATTTCCTTGCAAGGAAGTGTCGCATTTACATTCATTTGAAGTGTAGACGAGGAATACATGACACTTCGCAAATCATATTATATCTTACCATGAAACATAGAAATGAGATTCGATATCGCGTTTTAAGAAGCATTAAAAAGCTATTGCTACGATACGTAGACATCTGCAAACGCTATTTCCTAGCGAGGAAGTATCGCATTCACATTCATTTGAAGTGTAGACAAGGAATACATAACACTTCGCAAATCATGTTATATCTTACCATGAAACATAGAAATGAGATGCGATATCGCGTTTTAAGAATCATATGAACTCTATTGCTACGAGACGTAGACATCAGCAATCGCTATTTCCTTGCAAGGAAGTGTCGCATTTACATTCATTTGAAGTGTAGACGAGGAATACATAACTTCGCAAATCATATTATATCTTACCATGAAACATAGAAATGAGATGCGATATCGCGTTTTAAGAATCATATGAACTCTATTGCTACGAGACGTAGACATCTGCAATCGCTATTTCCTTGCAAGGAAGTGTCGCATTTACATTCATTTGAAGTGTAGACGAGGAATACATGACACTTCGGAAATCATATTATATCTTACCATGAAACATAGAAATGAGATTCGATATCGCGTTTTAAGAAGCATTAGAAAGCTATTGCTACGATACGTAGGCATCTGCAAATGCTATTTCCTAGCGAGGAAGTATCGCATTCACATTCGTTTGAAGTGTAGACAAGGAATACATAACACTTCGCAAATCATGTTATATCTTACCATGAAACATAGAAATGAGATTCGACATCGCGTTTTAAGAAGCATTAGAAAGCTATTGCTACGATACGTAGACATCTGCAAATGCTATTTCCTAGCGAGGAAGTATCGCATTCACATTCGTTTGAAGTGTAGACAAGGAATACATAACACTTCGCAAATCATGTTATATCTTACCATGAAACATAGAAATGAGATTCGACATCGCGTTTTAAGAAGCATTAGAAAGCTATTGCTACGATACGTAGACATCTGCAAATGCTATTTCCTAGCGAGGAAGGATCGCATTCACATTCGTTTGAAGTGTAGACAAGGAATACATAACACTTCGCAAATCATGTTATATCTTACCATGAAACATAGAAATGAGGTGCGATATCGCGTTTTAAGAATCACATGAACTCTATTGCTACGAGACGTAGACATCTGCATTCGCTATTTCCTTGCAAGGAAGTGTCGCATTTACATTCATTTGTAGTGTAGACGAGGAATACATGACACATCGCAAATCATATTATATCTTACCATGAATCATAGAAATGAGATGTGATATCGCGTTTTATGAAGCATTAGAACACTATTGCTACGAGACGTAGACATCTGCATTCGCTATTTCCTTGCAAGGAAGTGTCGCATTTACATTCATTTGAAGTGTAGACGAGGAATACATAACACTTCGCAAATCATATTACATCTTACCATGAAACATAGAAATGAGATGCGATATCGCGTTTTAAGAAGCATTAGAACTCTATTGCTACGATACCTAGACATCTGCAGACGCTATTTCCTAGCAAGGAAGTATCTCATTTACAATCATTTGTAGTGTAGACGAGGAATACATGACACTTCGCAAATCATATTGTATCTTACCATGAATCATAGAAATGAGATGTGATATCGCGTTTTATGCAGCATTAGAACACTATTGCTACGAGACGTAGACATCTGCAATCGCTATTTCCTTGCAAGGAAGTGTCGCATTTACATTTGAAGTGTAGACGAGGAATACATAACACTTCGCAAATCATATTAAATCTTACCATGAAACATAGAAATGAGATGCGATATCGCGTTTTAAGAAGCATTAGAACTCTATTGCTACGATACCTAGACATCTGGAGACGCTATTTCCTAGCAAGGAAGTGTCGCATTTACATTCATTTGAAGTGTAGACGAGGAATACATGACACTTCGCAAATCATATTATATCTTACCATGAAACATAGAAATGAGATGCGATATCGCGTTTTAAGCATCATAAGAACTCTATTGCTACGATACGTAGACATCTGCAAACGCTATTTCCTTGCAAGGAAGTGTCGCATTTACATTCATTTGAATCGTAGACAAGGAATGCATAACACTTCGCAATGAATATTATATCTTATCAGGAGACATAGATATGAGATGCAATATCTCGTTTTAAGAAGCATTTGAACTCTATTGCTTCGATACGTAGACATCTGCAAACGCTATTTCCTAGCAAGGAAGTGTCGCATTTACATTCATTTGAAGTGTAGGCGAGGAATACGTTACACTTCGCAAATCATATTATATCTTACCATGAAACATAGAAATGAGATGCGATATCGCGTTTTAGGAAGCATTAGAACTCTATTGCTACGATACGTTGACAACTGCAAACGCTATTTCCTTGCAAGGAAATGTCGCATTTACATACATTTGAATCGTAGACGAGGAATGCATAACACTACGCAATGAATATTATATCTTATCAGGAAACATAGATATGAGATGCAATATCTCGTTTTAAGAAGCATTTGAACTCTATTGCTTCGATACGTAGACATCTGCAAACGCTATTTCCTAGCAAGGATGTGTCGCATTTACATTCATTTGAAGTGTAGGCGAGAATACATGACACTTCGCAAATCATATTATATCTTACCATGAACATAGAAATGAGATGCGATATCGCGTTTTAAGAAGCATTAGAACTCTATTGCTACGATACCTAGACATCTACAGACGCTATTTCCTAGCAAGGAAGTGTCGCATTTACATTCATTTGAAGTGTAGGCGAGGAATACGTTACACTTCGCAAATCATATTATATCTTACCATGAAACATAGAAATGAGATGCGATATCGCGTTTTAGGAAGCATTAGAACTCTATTGCTACGATACGTTGACAACTGCAAACGCTATTTCCTTGCAAGGAAATGTCGCATTTACATTCATTTGAATCGTAGACGAGGAATGCATAACACTTCGCAATGAATATTATATCTTATCAGGAGACATAGATATGAGATGCAATATCTCGTTTTAAGAAGCATTTGAACTCTATTGCTTCGATACGTAGACATCTGCAAACGCTATTTCCTAGCAAGGAAGTGTCGCATTTACATTCATTTGAAGTGTAGGCGAGGAATACGTTACACTTCGCAAATCATATTATATCTTACCATGAAACATAGAAATGAGATGCGATATCGCGTTTTAGGAAGCATTAGAACTCTATTGCTACGATACGTTGACAACTGCAAACGCTATTTCCTTGCAAGGAAATGTCGCATTTACATTCATTGAATCGTAGACGAGGAATGCATAACACTACGCAATGAATATTATATCTTATCAGGAAACATAGATATGAGATGCAATATCTCGTTTTAAGAAGCATTTGAACTCTATTGCTTCGATACGTAGACATCTGCAAACGCTATTTCCTAGCAAGGATGTGTCGCATTTACATTCATTTGAAGTGTAGGCGAGGAATACATGACACTTCGCAAATCATATTATATCTTACCATGAAACATAGAAATGAGATGCGATATCGCGTTTTAAGAAGCATTAGAACTCTATTGCTACGATACCTAGACATCTACAGACGCTATTTCCTAGCAAGGAAGTGTCGCATTTACATTCATTTGAAGTGTAGGCGAGGAATACGTTACACTTCGCAAATCATATTATATCTTACCATGAAACATAGAAATGAGATGCGATATCGCGTTTTTAGGAAGCATTAGAACTCTATTGCTACGATACGTTGACAACTGCAAACGCTATTTCCTTGCAAGGAAATGTCGCATTTACATTCATTTGAATCGTAGACGAGGAATGCATAACACTTCGCAATGAATATTATATCTTATCAGGAAACATAGATATGAGATGCAATATCTCGTTTTAAGAAGCATTTGAACTCTATTGCTTCGATACGTAGACATCTGCAAACGCTATTTCCTAGCAAGGATGTGTCGCATTTACATTCATTTGAAGTGTAGGCGAGGAATACATGACACTTCGCAAATCATATTATATCTTACCATGAAACATAGAAATGAGATGCGATATCGCGTTTTAAGAAGCATTAGAACTCTATTGCTACGATACCTAGATATCTACAGACGCTATTTCCTAGCAAGGAAGTGTCGCATTTACATTCATTTGTAGTGTAGACGAGGAATACATAACACTTCGCAAATCATATTATATCTTACCATGAAACATAGAAATGAGATGCGATATCGCGTTTTAAGAATCATAAGAACTCTATTGCTACGATACGTTGACATCTGCAAACGCTATTTCCTTGCAAGGAAGTGCGCATTTACATTTAGTTGATGTGTAGACGAGGAAGACATAACACTTCGCAAATCATATTATATCTTACCATGAAACATAGAAATGAGATGCGATATCGCGTATTAAGACGCATTAGAACTCTATTGCTACGATACCTAGACATCTGCAGACGCTAATTCCTAGCAAGGAAGTGTCGCATTTTCATTCATTTGAAGTGTAGACGAGGAATACATGATACTTCGCAAATAATATTACATCTTACCATGAAACATAGAAATGAGATGCGATATCGCGTTTTAAGAAGCATTAGAATTCTATTGCTACGATACGTAGACTTCTGCAAACGCTATTTCCTAGCAAGGAAGTGTCGCATTTACATTCATTTGAATCGTAGGCGAGGAATGCATAACACTTCGCAATGAATATTATATCTTATCATGAAACATAGATATGAGATGCAATATCTCGTTTTAAGAAGCATTTGAACTCTATTGCTTCGATACGTAGACATCTGCAAACGCTATTCCCTTGCAAGGAAGTGTCGCATTTACATTCATTTGAAGTGTAGACGAGGAATACCTAACACTTCGCAAATCATATTATATCTTACCATGAAACATAGAAATGAGATGCGACATCGCGTTCTAAGGAGCATTAGAACACTGCTGCTACGATAGGTAGACATCTGCAAACGCTATTTCCTTGCAAGGAAGTGTCGCATTTACATTCATTTGAAGTGTAGACGAGGAATACAAAACACTTCACAAATCATATTATATCTTACCATGAAATATAGAAATGAGATGCGATATCGCGTTTTAAGAATCATAGGAACTCTATTGCTACGATACGTAGACATCTGCAAACGCTATTTCCTTGCAAAGAAGTGTTGCATTTACATTCATTTGAAGTGTAGACGAGGAATACATAACACTTCGCAAATCATATTATATCTTACCATGAAACATAGAAATGAGTTGCGATATTGCGTTTTAAGAATCACATGAACTCTATTGCTACGAGACGTAGACATCTGCATTCGCTATTTCCTTGCAAGGAAGTGTCGCATTTACATTCATTTGAAGTGTAGACGAGGAATACATGATACTTCGCAAATCATATTATATCTTACCATGAAACATAGAAATGAGATGCGATATCGCGTTTTAAGCATCATAAGTACTCTATTGCTACGATACGTAGACATCTGCAAACGCTATTTCCTAGCAAGGAAGTGTCGCATTTACATTCATTTGAAGTGTAGGCGAGGAATACGTTACACTTCGCAAATCATATTATATCTTACCATGAAACATAGAAATGAGATGCGATATCGCGTTTTAGGAAGCATTAGAACTCTATTGCTACGATACGTTGACAACTGCAAACGCTATTCCCTTGCAAGGAAATGTCGCATTTACATTCATTTGAATCGTAGACGAGGAATGCATAACACTTCGCAATGAATATTATATCTTATCAGGAAACATAGATATGAGATGCAATATCTCGTTTTAAGCATTTGAACTCTAGCTTCGATACGTAGACATCTGCAAACGCTATTTCCCTGCAAGGATGTGTCGCATTTACATTCATTTGAAGTGTAGGCGAGGAATACATGACACTTCGCAAATCATATTATATCTTACCATGAAACATAGAAATGAGATGCGATATCGCGTTTTAAGAATCATATGAACTCTATTGCTACGATACGTAGACATCTGCAAACGCTATTTCCTTGCAAGGAAGTGTCGCATTTACATTCATTTGAAGTGCAGACGAGGAATACCTAACACTTCGCAAATTATATTATATCTTACCATGAAACATAGAAATGAGATGCGACATCGCGTTCTAAGGAGCATTAGAACACTGCTGCTACGATAGGTAGACATCTGCAAACGCTATTTCCTTGCAAAGAAGTGTCGCATTTACATTCATTTGAAGTGTAGACGAGGAATACATGACACTTCGCAAATCATATTATATCTTACCATGAAACATAGAAATGAGATGCGATATCGCGTTTTAAGAAGCATTAGAACTCTATTGCTACGATACCTAGACATCTGCAGACGCTATTTCCTAGCAAGGAAGTGTCGCATTTACATTCATTTGTAGTGTAGACGAGGAATACATGACACTTCGCAAATCATATTATATCTTACCATGGAACACAGAAATGAGATGCGATATCGTGTTTTAAGAAGCATTAGAACTCTATTGCCACGATACCTGGACATCTGCAGACGCTATTTCCTAGCAAGGAAGTGTCGCATTTACATTCATTTGAATCGTAGGCGAGGAATGCATATCACTTCGCAAATCATATTATATCTTACCATGAAACATAGAAATGAGATGCGATATCGCGTTTTAAGATGCATTAGAACTCTATTGCCACGATACCTAGACATCTGCAGACGCTATTTCCTAGCAAGGAAGTGTCGCATTTACATTCATTTGAATCGTGGGCGAGGAATGCATAACACTTCGCAATGAATATTATATCTTATCAGGAAACATAGATATGAGATGCAATATCTCGTTTTAAGAAGCATTTGAACTCTATTGCTTCGATACGTAGGCATCTGCAAACTCTATTTCCTAGCAAGGAAGTGTCGCATTTACATTCATTTGAAGTGTAGACGAGGAATACAAAACACTTCGCAAATCATATTATATCTTACCATGAAACATAGAAATGAGATGCGATATCGCGTTTTAAGAAACATAGGAACTCTATTGCTACGATACGTAGACATCTGCAAACGCTATTTCCTTGCAAAGAAGTGTCGCATTTACATTCATTTGAAGTGTAGACGAGGAATACATAACACTTCGCAAATCATATTATATCTTACCATGAAACATAGAAATGAGATGCGATATCGCGTTTTAAGAATCATAAGAACTCTATTGCTACGATACGTTGACATCTGCAAACGCTATTTCCTTGCAAAGAAGTGCGCATTTACATTTAGTTGATGTGTAGACGAGGAAGACATAACACTTCGCAAATCATATTATATCTTACCATGAAACATAGAAATGAGATGCGATATCGCGTTTCAAGAAGCATTAGAACTCTATTGCTACGATGCGTAGACATCTGCAGACGCTATTTCGTTGCAAGGAAGTGTCGCATTTACATTCATTTGAAGTGTAGACGAGGAATACATGACACTTCGCAAATCATATTATATCTTACCATGAAACATAGAAATGAGATTCGACATCGCGTTTTAAGAATCATATGAACTCTATTGCTATGAGACATAGACATCTGCAATCGCTATTTCCTTGCAAGGAAGTGTCGCATTTACATTCAATTGAAGTGAAGACGAGGAATACATAACACTTCGCAAATCATATTACATCTTACCATGAAACATAGAAATGAGATGCGATATCGCGTTTTAAGAAGCATTAGAACTCTATTGCTACGATACCTAGACATCTGCAGACGCTATTTCCTAGCAAGGAAGTATCTCATTTACAATCATTTGTAGTGTAGACGAAGAATACATGACACATCGCAAATCATATTATATCTTACCATGAATCATAGAAATGAGATGTGATATCGCGTTTTATGAAGCATTAGAACACTATTGCTACGAGACGTAGACATCTGCAATCGCTATTTCCTTGCAAGGAAGTGTCGCATTTACATTCATTTGAATCGTGGGCGAGGAATGCATAACACTTCGCAATGAATATTATATCTTATCAGGAAACATAGATATGAGATGCAATATCTCGTTTTAAGAAGCATTTGAACTCTATTGCTACGATGCGTAGACATCTGCAGACGCTATTTCCTTGCAAGGAAGTGTCGCATTTACATTCATTTGAAGTGTAGACGAGGAATACATGACACTTCGCAAATCATATTATATCTTACCATGAAACATAGAAATGAGATTCGACATCGCGTTTTAAGAATCATATGAACTCTATTGCTATGAGACATAGACATCTGCAATCGCTATTTCCTTGCAAGGAAGTGTCGCATTTACATTCATTTGAAGTGAAGACGAGGAATACATAACACTTCGCAAATCATATTACATCTTACCATGAAACATAGAAATGAGATGCGATATCGCGTTTTAAGAAGCATTAGAATTCTATTGCTACGATACGTAGACTTCTGCAAACGCTATTTCCTAGCAAGGAAGTGTCGCATTTACATTCATTTGAATCGTAGGCGAGGAATGCATAACACTTCGCAATGAATATTATATCTTATCATGAAACATAGATATGAGATGCAATATCTCGTTTTAAGAAGCATTTGAACTCTATTGCTTCGATACGTAGGCATCTGCAAACTCTATTTCCTAGCAAGGAAGTGTCGCATTTACATTCATTTGAAGTGTAGACGAGGAATACATAACACTCCGCAAATCATATTATATCTTACCATGAAACATAGAAATGAGATACGATATCGCGTTTTAAGAAGCATTAGAATTCTATTGCTACGATACGTAGACATCTGCAAACGCTATTTCCTAGCAAGGAAGTGTCGCATTTACATTCATTTGAATCGTAGGCGAGGAATGCATAACACTTCGCAATGAATATTATATCTTATCATGAAACATAGATATGAGATGCAATATCTCGTTTTAAGAAGCATTTGAACTCTATTGCTTCGATACGTAGACATCTGCAAACGCTATTTCCTTGCAAGGAAGTGTCGCATTTACATTCATTTGAAGTGCAGACGAGGAATACCTAACACTTCGCAAATTATATTATATCTTACCATGAAACATAGAAATGAGATGCGACATCGCGTTCTAAGGAGCATTAGAACACTGCTGCTACGATAGGTAGACATCTGCAAACGCTATTTCCTTGCAAAGAAGTGTCGCATTTACATTCATTTGAAGTGTAGACGAGGAATACATGACACTTCGCAAATCATATTATATCTTACCATGAAACATAGAAATGAGATGCGATATCGCGTTTTAAGAAGCATTAGAACTCTATTGCTACGATACCTAGACATCTGCAGACGCTATTTCCTAGCAAGGAAGTGTCGCATTTACATTCATTTGTAGTGTAGACGAGGAATACATGACACTTCGCAAATCATATTATATCTTACCATGGAACACAGAAATGAGATGCGATATCGTGTTTTAAGAAGCATTAGAACTCTATTGCCACGATACCTGGACATCTGCAGACGCTATTTCCTAGCAAGGAAGTGTCGCATTTACATTCATTTGAATCGTAGGCGAGGAATGCATATCACTTCGCAAATCATATTATATCTTACCATGAAACATAGAAATGAGATGCGATATCGCGTTTTAAGATGCATTAGAACTCTATTGCCACGATACCTAGACATCTGCAGACGCTATTTCCTAGCAAGGAAGTGTCGCATTTACATTCATTTGAATCGTGGGCGAGGAATGCATAACACTTCGCAATGAATATTATATCTTATCAGGAAACATAGATATGAGATGCAATATCTCGTTTTAAGAAGCATTTGAACTCTATTGCTTCGATACGTAGGCATCTGCAAACTCTATTTCCTAGCATGGAAGTGTCGCATTTACATTCATTTGAAGTGTAGACGAGGAATACAAAACACTTCGCAAATCATATTATATCTTACCATGAAACATAGGGAATGAGATGCGATATCGCGTTTTAAGAAACATAGGAACTCTATTGCTACGATACGTAGACATCTGCAAACGCTATTTCCTTGCAAAGAAGTGTCGCATTTACATTCATTTGAAGTGTAGACGAGGAATACATAACACTTCGCAAATCATATTATATCTTACCATGAAACATAGAAATGAGATGCGATATCGCGTTTTAAGAATCATAAGAACTCTATTGCTACGATACGTTGACATCTGCAAACGCTATTTCCTTGCAAAGAAGTGCGCATTTACATTTAGTTGATGTGTAGACGAGGAAGACATAACACTTCGCAAATCATATTATATCTTACCATGAAACATAGAAATGAGATGCGATATCGCGTTTCAAGAAGCATTAGAACTCTATTGCTACGATGCGTAGACATCTGCAGACGCTATTTCCTTGCAAGGAAGTGTCGCATTTACATTCATTTGAAGTGTAGACGAGGAATACATGACACTTCGCAAATCATATTATATCTTACCATGAAACATAGAAATGAGATTCGACATCGCGTTTTAAGAATCATATGAACTCTATTGCTATGAGACATAGACATCTGCAATCGCTATTTCCTTGCAAGGAAGTGTCGCATTTACATTCAATTGAAGTGAAGACGAGGAATACATAACACTTCGCAAATCATATTACATCTTACCATGAAACATAGAAATGAGATGCGATATCGCGTTTTAAGAAGCATTAGAACTCTATTGCTACGATACCTAGACATCTGCAGACGCTATTTCCTAGCAAGGAAGTATCTCATTTACAATCATTTGTAGTGTAGACGAAGAATACATGACACATCGCAAATCATATTATATCTTACCATGAATCATAGAAATGAGATGTGATATCGCGTTTTATGAAGCATTAGAACACTATTGCTACGAGACGTAGACATCTGCAATCGCTATTTCCTTGCAAGGAAGTGTCGCATTTACATTCATTTGAATCGTGGGCGAGGAATGCATAACACTTCGCAATGAATATTATATCTTATCAGGAAACATAGATATGAGATGCAATATCTCGTTTTAAGAAGCATTTGAACTCTATTGCTACGATGCGTAGACATCTGCAGACGCTATTTCCTTGCAAGGAAGTGTCGCATTTACATTCATTTGAAGTGTAGACGAGGAATACATGACACTTCGCAAATCATATTATATCTTACCATGAAACATAGAAATGAGATTCGACATCGCGTTTTAAGAATCATATGAACTCTATTGCTATGAGACATAGACATCTGCAATCGCTATTTCCTTGCAAGGAAGTGTCGCATTTACATTCATTTGAAGTGAAGACGAGGAATACATAACACTTCGCAAATCATATTACATCTTACCATGAAACATAGAAATGAGATGCGATATCGCGTTTTAAGAAGCATTAGAATTCTATTGCTACGATACGTAGACTTCTGCAAACGCTATTTCCTAGCAAGGAAGTGTCGCATTTACATTCATTTGAATCGTAGGCGAGGAATGCATAACACTTCGCAATGAATATTATATCTTATCATGAAACATAGATATGAGATGCAATATCTCGTTTTAAGAAGCATTTGAACTCTATTGCTTCGATACGTAGGCATCTGCAAACTCTATTTCCTAGCAAGGAAGTGTCGCATTTACATTCATTTGAAGTGTAGACGAGGAATACATAACACTCCGCAAATCATATTATATCTTACCATGAAACATAGAAATGAGATACGATATCGCGTTTTAAGAAGCATTAGAATTCTATTGCTACGATACGTAGACATCTGCAAACGCTATTTCCTAGCAAGGAAGTGTCGCATTTACATTCATTTGAATCGTAGGCGAGGAATGCATAACACTTCGCAATGAATATTATATCTTATCATGAAACATAGATATGAGATGCAATATCTCGTTTTAAGAAGCATTTGAACTCTATTGCTTCGATACGTAGACATCTGCAAACGCTATTTCCTTGCAAGGAAGTGTCGCATTTACATTCATTTGAAGTGCAGACGAGGAATACCTAACACTTCGCAAATTATATTATATCTTACCATGAAACATAGAAATGAGATGCGACATCGCGTTCTAAGGAGCATTAGAACACTGCTGCTACGATAGGTAGACATCTGCAAACGCTATTTCCTTGCAAAGAAGTGTCGCATTTACATTCATTTGAAGTGTAGACGAGGAATACATGACACTTCGCAAATCATATTATATCTTACCATGAAACATAGAAATGAGATGCGATATCGCGTTTTAAGAAGCATTAGAACTCTATTGCTACGATACCTAGACATCTGCAGACGCTATTTCCTAGCAAGGAAGTGTCGCATTTACATTCATTTGTAGTGTAGACGAGGAATACATGACACTTCGCAAATCATATTATATCTTACCATGGAACACAGAAATGAGATGCGATATCGTGTTTTAAGAAGCATTAGAACTCTATTGCCACGATACCTGGACATCTGCAGACGCTATTTCCTAGCAAGGAAGTGTCGCATTTACATTCATTTGAATCGTAGGCGAGGAATGCATATCACTTCGCAAATCATATTATATCTTACCATGAAACATAGAAATGAGATGCGATATCGCGTTTTAAGATGCATTAGAACTCTATTGCCACGATACCTAGACATCTGCAGACGCTATTTCCTAGCAAGGAAGTGTCGCATTTACATTCATTTGAATCGTGGGCGAGGAATGCATAACACTTCGCAATGAATATTATATCTTATCAGGAAACATAGATATGAGATGCAATATCTCGTTTTAAGAAGCATTTGAACTCTATTGCTTCGATACGTAGGCATCTGCAAACTCTATTTCCTAGCATGGAAGTGTCGCATTTACATTCATTTGAAGTGTAGACGAGGAATACAAAACACTTCGCAAATCATATTATATCTTACCATGAAACATAGGAATGAGATGCGATATCGCGTTTTAAGAAACATAGGAACTCTATTGCTACGATACGTAGACATCTGCAAACGCTATTTCCTTGCAAAGAAGTGTCGCATTTACATTCATTTGAAGTGTAGACGAGGAATACATAACACTTCGCAAATCATATTATATCTTACCATGAAACATAGAAATGAGATGCGATATCGCGTTTTAAGAATCATAAGAACTCTATTGCTACGATACGTTGACATCTGCAAACGCTATTTCCTTGCAAAGAAGTGCGCATTTACATTTAGTTGATGTGTAGACGAGGAAGACATAACACTTCGCAAATCATATTATATCTTACCATGAAACATAGAAATGAGATGCGATATCGCGTTTCAAGAAGCATTAGAACTCTATTGCTACGATGCGTAGACATCTGCAGACGCTATTTCCTTGCAAGGAAGTGTCGCATTTACATTCATTTGAAGTGTAGACGAGGAATACATGACACTTCGCAAATCATATTATATCTTACCATGAAACATAGAAATGAGATTCGACATCGCGTTTTAAGAATCATATGAACTCTATTGCTATGAGACATAGACATCTGCAATCGCTATTTCCTTGCAAGGAAGTGTCGCATTTACATTCAATTGAAGTGAAGACGAGGAATACATAACACTTCGCAAATCATATTACATCTTACCATGAAACATAGAAATGAGATGCGATATCGCGTTTTAAGAAGCATTAGAACTCTATTGCTACGATACCTAGACATCTGCAGACGCTATTTCCTAGCAAGGAAGTATCTCATTTACAATCATTTGTAGTGTAGACGAAGAATACATGACACATCGCAAATCATATTATATCTTACCATGAATCATAGAAATGAGATGTGATATCGCGTTTTATGAAGCATTAGAACACTATTGCTACGAGACGTAGACATCTGCAATCGCTATTTCCTTGCAAGGAAGTGTCGCATTTACATTCATTTGAATCGTGGGCGAGGAATGCATAACACTTCGCAATGAATATTATATCTTATCAGGAAACATAGATATGAGATGCAATATCTCGTTTTAAGAAGCATTTGAACTCTATTGCTTCGATACGTAGGCATCTGCAAACTCTATTTCCTAGCAAGGGAAGTGTCGCATTTACATTCATTTGAAGTGTAGACGAGGAATACAAAACACTTCGCAAATCATATTATATCTTACCATGAAACATAGAAATGAGATGCGATATCGCGTTTTAAGAAACATAGGAACTCTATTGCTACGATACGTAGACATCTGCAAACGCTATTTCCTTGCAAAGAAGTGTCGCATTTACATTCATTTGAAGTGTAGACGAGGAATACATAACACTTCGCAAATCATATTATATCTTACCATGAAACATAGAAATGAGATGCGATATCGCGTTTTAAGAATCATAAGAACTCTATTGCTACGATACGTTGACATCTGCAAACGCTATTTCCTTGCAAAGAAGTGCGCATTTACATTTAGTTGATGTGTAGACGAGGAAGACATAACACTTCGCAAATCATATTATATCTTACCATGAAACATAGAAATGAGATGCGATATCGCGTTTCAAGAAGCATTAGAACTCTATTGCTACGATGCGTAGACATCTGCAGACGCTATTTCCTTGCAAGGAAGTGTCGCATTTACATTCATTTGAAGTGTAGACGAGGAATACATGACACTTCGCAAATCATATTATATCTTACCATGAAACATAGAAATGAGATTCGACATCGCGTTTTAAGAATCATATGAACTCTATTGCTATGAGACATAGACATCTGCAACCGCTATTTCCTTGCAAGGAAGTGTCGCATTTACATTCATTTGAAGTGAAGACGAGGAATACATAACACTTCGCAAATCATATTACATCTTACCATGAAACATAGAAATGAGATGCGATATCGCGTTTTAAGAAGCATTAGAATTCTATTGCTACGATACGTAGACTTCTGCAAACGCTATTTCCTAGCAAGGAAGTGTCGCATTTACATTCATTTGAATCGTAGGCGAGGAATGCATAACACTTCGCAATGAATATTATATCTTATCATGAAACATAGATATGAGATGCAATATCTCGTTTTAAGAAGCATTTGAACTCTATTGCTTCGATACGTAGGCATCTGCAAACTCTATTTCCTAGCAAGGAAGTGTCGCATTTACATTCATTTGAAGTGTAGACGAGGAATACATAACACTCCGCAAATCATATTATATCTTACCATGAAACATAGAAATGAGATACGATATCGCGTTTTAAGAAGCATTAGAATTCTATTGCTACGATACGTAGACATCTGCAAACGCTATTTCCTAGCAAGGAAGTGTCGCATTTACATTCATTTGAATCGTAGGCGAGGAATGCATAACACTTCGCAATGAATATTATATCTTATCATGAAACATTGATATGAGATGCAATATCTCGTTTTAAGAAGCATTTGAACTCTATTGCTTCGATACGTAGACATCTGCAAACGCTATTTCCTTGCAAGGAAGTGTCGCATTTACATTCATTTGAAGTGCAGACGAGGAATACCTAACACTTCGCAAATTATATTATATCTTACCATGAAACATAGAAATGAGATGCGACATCGCGTTCTAAGGAGCATTAGAACACTGCTGCTACGATAGGTAGACATCTGCAAACGCTATTTCCTTGCAAGGAAGTGTCGCATTTACATTCATTTGAAGTGTAGACGAGGAATACAAAACACTTCGCAAATCATATTATATCTTACCATGAAACATAGAAATGAGATGCGATATCGCGTTTTAAGAATCATAGGAACTCTATTGCTACGATACGTAGACATCTGCAAACGCTATTTCCTTGCAAAGAAGTGTTGCATTTACATTCATTTGAAGTGTAGGCGAGGAATACAAAGCACTTCGCAAATCATATTATATCTTACCATGAAACATAGAAATGAGATGCGATATCGCGTTTTAAGAATCATAAGAACCCTATTGCTACGATACGTTGACATCTGCAAACGCTATTTCCTTGCAAGGAAGTGCGCATTTAAATTTAGTTGATGTGTAGACGAGGAAGACATAACACTTCGCAAATCATATTATATCTTACATGAAACATAGAAATGAGATGCGATATCGCGTTTTAAGTAGCATTAGAAAGCTATTGCTACGATACGTAGACATCTGCAAACGCTATTTCCTAGCGAGGAAGTATCGCATTCACATTCATTTGAAGTGTAGACAAGGAATACATAATACTTCGCAAATCATGTTATATCTTACCATGAAACATAGAAATGAGATGCGATATCGCGTTTTAAGAATCATATGAACTCTATTGCTACGAGACGTAGACATCTGCAATCGCTATTTCCTTGCAAGGAAGTGTCGCATTTACATTCATTTGAAGTGTAGACGAGGAATACATGACACTTCGCAAATCATGTTATATCTTACCATGAAACATAGAAATGAGATTCGACATCGCGTTTTAAGAAGCATTAGAAAGCTATTGCTACGATACGTAGACATCTGCAAATGCTATTTCCTAGCGAGGAAGGATCGCATTCACATTCGTTTGAAGTGTAGACAAGGAATACATAACACTTCGCAAATCATGTTATATCTTACCATGAAACATAGAAATCAGATGCGATATCGCGTTTTAAGGATCACATGAACTCTATTGCTACGAGACGTAGACATCTGCATTCGCTATTTCCTTGCAAGGAAGTGTCGCATTTACATTCATTTGAAGTGTAGACGAGGAATACATAACACTTCGCAAATCATATTACATCTTACCATGAAACATAGAAATGAGATGCGATATCGCGTTTTAAGAAGCATTAGAACTCTATTGCTACGATACCTAGACATCTGCAGACGCTATTTCCTAGCAAGGAAATATCTCATTTACAATCATTTGTAGTGTAGACGAGGAATACATGACAATTCGCAAATCATATTATATCTTACCATGAATCATAGAAATGAGATGTGATATCGCGTTTTATGCAGCATTAGAACACTATTGCTACGAGACGTAGACATCTGCAATCGCTATTTCCTTGCAAGGAAGTGTCGCATTTACATTTGAAGTGTAGACGAGGAATACATAACACTTCGCAAATCATATTATATCTTACCATGAAACATAGAAATGAGATGCGATATCGCGCTTTAAGAAGCATTAGAACTCTATTGCTACGATACCTAGACATCTGCAGACGCTATTTCCTAGCAAGGAAGTGTCGCATTTACATTCATTTGAAGTGTAGACGAGGAATACATAACACTTCGCAAATCATATTATATCTTATCATGAAACATAGAAATGAGATGCGATATCGCGTTTCAAGAAGCATTAGAACTCTATTGCTACGAGACATAGACATCTGCAATCGCTATTTCCTTGCAAGGAAGTGTCGCATTTACATTCATTTGAAGTGTAGACGAGGAATACATGATACTTCGCAAATCATACTATATCTTACCATGAAACATAGAAATGAGATGCGATATCGCGTTTTAAGAAGCATTAGAACACTATTGCTACGATAGGTAGACATTTGCAAACGCTATTTCCTAGGAAAGAAGTCTCGCATTTACATTCATTTGAAGTATAGGCGAGGAATACATAACACTTCGCAAATAATATTACATCTTACCATGAAACATAGAAATGAGATGCGATATCGCATTTCAAGAAGCATTAGATCACTATTGCTACGATAGGTAGACATTTGCAAACGCTATTTCCTAGCAAAGAAGTCTCGCATTTACATTCATTTGAAGTATAGGCGAGGAATACATGACACTTCGCAAATAATATTACATCTTACCATGAAACATAGAAATGAGATGCGATATCGCGTTTTAAGACGCATTAGAACTCTATTGCTACGATACCTAGACATCTGCAGACGCTAATTCCTAGCAAGGAAGTGTCGCATTTACATTCATTTGAAGTGTAGACGAGGAATACATGATACTTCGCAAATAATATTACATCTTACCATGAGACATAGAAATGAGATGCGATATCGCGTTTTAAGAAGCATTAGAATTCTATTGCTACGATACGTAGACTTCTGCAGACGCTATTTCCTAGCAAGGAAGTGTCGCATTTACAATCATTTGAAGTGTAGACGAGGAATGCGTGATACTTCGCAAATCATATTATATCTTACCATGAAACATGGAAATGAGATGCGATATCGCGTTTGAGAAGGATTAGAACACTATTGCTACGACAGGTAGACATTTGCAAACGCTATTTCCTAGCAAAGAAGTGTCGCATTTACATTCATTTGAAGTGTAGACGAGGAATACATAACACTTCGCAAATCATATTATATCTTATCATGAAACATAGAAATGAGATGCGATATCGCGTTTTAAGAAGCATTAGAACTCTATTGCTACGATACGTAGACATCTGCAAACGCTATTTCCTAGCGAGGAAGTGTCGCATTCACATTCATTTGAAGTGTAGACGAGGAATACATGACAATTCGCAAATCATATTATATCTTACCACGAAACGTAGAAATGAGTTGCAATATAGCATTTTAAGAATCATAAGAACTCTATTGCTACGATACGTAGACATCTGCAAACGCTATTTCCTTGCATGGAAGTGTCGCATTTACATTCATTTGAAACGTAGACGAGGAATGCATAACACTTCGCAATGAATATTATATCTTATCATGAAACATAGATATGAGATGCAATATCTCGTTTTAAGAAGCATTTGAACTCTATTGCTACGATACCTAGACATCTGCAGACGCTATTTCCTAGCAAGGAAGTGTCGCATTTACATTCATTTGAAGTGTAGACGAGGAATACATGATACTTCGCAAATCATATTATATCTATACCATGAAACATAGAAATGAGATTCGATATCGCGTTTTAAGAAGCATTAGAAAGCTATTGCTACGATACGTAGATATCTGCAAACGCTATTTCCTAGCGAGGAAGTATCGCATTCATATTCATTTGAAGTGTAGACGAGGAATACATAACACTTCGCAAATCATGTTATATCTTACCATGAAACATAGAAATGAGATGAAATATCGCGTTTTAAGAATCATATGAACTCTATTGCTACGATACGTAGACATCTGCAATCGCTATTTCCTTGCAAGGAAGTGTCGCATTTACATTCATTTGAAGTGTAGACGAGGAATACATATCACTTCGCAAATCATATTATATCTTATCATGAAACACAGAGATGAGATGCGATATCGCGTTTTAAGAAGCATTAGAACTCTATTGCTACGATACGTAGTCATCTGCAAACGCTATTTCCTAGCGAGGAAGTGTCGCATTCACATTCATTTGAAGTGTAGACGAGGAATACATGACACTTCGCAAATCATATTATATCTTACCATGAAACATAGAAATGGGATTCGATATCGCGTTTTAAGAAGCATTAGAAAGCTATTGCTACGATACGTAGATATCAGCAAACGCTATTTCCTAGCGAGGAAGTATCGCATTCACATTCATTTGAAGTGTAGACGAGGAATACATAACGCTTCGCAAATCATGTTATATCTTACCATGAAACATAGAAATGAGATGCGATATCGCGTTTTAAGAAGCAGTAGAACACTACTGCTACGATAGGTAGACATTTGCAAACGCTATTTCCCAGCAAAGAAGTGTCGCATTTACATTCATTTGAAGTGTAGACGAGGAATACATAACACTTCGCAAATCATATTATATCTTACCATGAAACATAGAAATGAGATACGATATCGCGTTTTAAGAATCATAGGAACTCTATTGCTACGATACGTAGACATCTGCAAACGCTATTTCCTTGCAAAGAAGTGTCGCATTTACATTCATTTGAAGTGTAGGCGAGGAATACATGACACTTCGTAAATCATATTATATCTTACCATGAAACATAGAAATGAGATGCGATATCGCGTTTTAAGAAGCATTAGAACTCTATTGCTACGATACCTAGACATCTGCAGACGCTATTTCCTAGCAAGGAAGTGTCGCATTTACATTCATTTGTAGTGTAGACGAGGAATACATGACACTTCGCAAATCATATTATATCTTACCATGGAACATAGAAATGAGATGCGATATCGTGTTTTAAGAATCATAAGAACTCTATTGCTACGATACGTAGACATCTGCAAACGCTATTTCCTTGCATGGAAGTGTCGCATTTACATTCATTTGAACCGTAGACGAGGAATGCATAACACTTCGCAATGAATATTATATCTTATCATGAAACATAGATATGAGATGCGATATCTTGTTTTAAGAAGCATTTGAACCCTATTGCTTCGATACGTAGACATCTGCAAACGCTATTTCCTAGCAAGGAAGTGTCGCATTTACATCCATTTGAATCGTAGACGAGGAATGCATAACACTTCGCAATGAATATTATATCTTATCATGAAACATAGATATGAGATGCAATATCTCGTTTTAAGAAGCATTTGAACTCTATTGCTTCGATACGTAGACATCTGCAAACGCTATTTCCTTGCAAGGAAGTGTCGCATTTACATTCATTTGAAGTGTAGACGAGGAACACATAACACTTCGCAAATCATATTATATCTTACCATGAAACATAGAAATGAGATGCGATATCGCGTTTTAGGAAGCATTTGAACTCTATTGCTTCGATACGTAGACATCTGCAAACGCTATTTCCTAGCAAGGATGTGTCGCATTTACATTCATTTTAAGTGTAGGCGAGGAATACATGACACTTCGCAATGAATATTATATCTTATCAGGAAACATAGATATGAGATGCAATATCTCGTTTTAAGAAGCATTTGAACTCTATTGCTTCGATACGTAGACATCTGCAAACGCTATTTCCTAGCAAGGATGTGTCGCATTTACATTCATTTTAAGTGTAGGCGAGGAATACATGACACTTCGCAAATCATATTATATCTTACCATGAAACATAGAAATGAGATGCGATATCGCGTTTTAAGAAGCATTAGAACTCTATTGCTACGATACCTAGACATCTGCAGACGCTATTTCCTAGCAAGGAAGTATCTCATTTACAATCATTTGTAGTGTAGACGAGGAATACATGACACTTCGCAAATCGTATTATATCTTACCATGAAACATAGAAATGATATGTGATATCGCTTTTATGAAGCATTAGAACACTATTGCTACGAGACGTAGACATCTGCAATCGCTATTTCCTTGCAAGGAAGTGTCGCATTTACATTCATTTGAAGTGTAGACGAGGAATACATAACACTTCGCAATGAATATTATATCTTATCATGAAACATAGATATGAGATGCAATATCTCGTTTTAAGAAGCATTAGAAAGCTATTGCTACGATACGTAGACATCTGCAAACGCTATTTCCTAGCGAGGAAGTATCGCATTCACATTCATTTGAAGTGTAGACGAGGAATACATAACACTTCGCAAATCATGTTATATCTTACCATGAAACATAGAAATGAGATGCGATATCGCGTTTTAAGAAGCATTAGAACACTATTGCTACGATAGGTAGACATTTGCAAACGCTATATCCTAGCAAAGAAGTGTCGCATTTACATTCATTTGAAGTGTAGACGAGGACTACATAACACTTCGCAAATCATGTTATATCTTACCATGAAACATAGAAATGAGATGCGATATCGCGTTTTAAGAAGCATTAGAACTCTATTGCTACGATAGGTAGACACTTGCAAACGCTATTTCCTAGCAAAGAAGTGTCGCATTTACATTCATTTGAAGTGTAGACGAGGAATACATGATACTTCGCAAATCATATTATATCTTACCATGAAACATAGAAATGAGATGCGATATCGCGTTTTAAGAAGCATTAGAACACTATTGCTACGATAGGTAGACATCTGTAAACGCTATTTCCTTGCAAGGAAGTGTCGCATTTACATTCATTTGAAGTGTAGACGAGAAATACATGACACTTCGCAAATCATATTATATCTTACCATGAAACATAGGAATGAGATTCGATATCGCGTTTTAAGAAGCATTAGAAAGCTATTGCTACGATACGTAGACATCTGCAAACGCTATTTCCTAGCGAGGAAGTATCGCATTCACATTCATTTGAAGTGTAGACGAGGAATACATAACACTTCGCAAATCATGCTATATCTTACCATGAAACATAGAAATGAGATGCGATATCGCGTTTTAAGTATGATATGAATTCTATTGCTACGATACGTAGACATCTGCAATCGCTATTTCCTTGCAAGGAAGTGTCGCATTTACATTCATTTGAAGTGTAGACGAGCAATACATGATACTTCGCTAATCATATTATATCTTACCATGAAACATAGAAATGAGATGCGATATCGCGTTTTAAGAAGCATTAGAACACTATTGCTACGATAGGTAGACATTTGCAAACGCTATTTCCTAGCAAAGAAGTGTCGCATTTACATTCATTTGAAGTGTAGACGAGGAATACATAACACTTCGCAAATCATATTATATCTTACCATGAAGCATAGAAATGAGATGCGATATCGCGTTTTAAGAAGCATTAGAACTCTATTGCTACGATACGTAGACATCTGCAATCGCTATTTCCTAGCATGGAAGTGTCGCATTTACATTCATTTGAAGTGTAGACGAGGAATACATAACACTTCGCAATGAATATTATATCTCATCATGAAACATAGATATGAGATGCAATATCTCGTTTTAAGAAGCATTAGAAAGCTATTGCTACGATACATAGTCATCTGCAAACGCTATTTCCTAGCGAGGAAGTATTGCATTCATATTCATTTGAAGTGTAGACGAGGAATACATAACACTTCGCAAATCATGTTATATATTACCATGAAACATAGAAATGAGATGCGATATCGCGTTTTAAGAATCATATGAACTCTATTGCTACGATACGTAGACATCTGCAATCGCTATTTCCTTGCAAGGAAGTGTCGCATTTACATTCATTTGAAGTGTAGACGAGGAATACATAACACTTCGCAAATCATATTATATCTTACCATGAAACATAGAAATGAGATGCGATATCGCGTTTTAAGAAGCATTAGAACACTATTGCTACGATAGGTAGACATTTGCAAACGCTATTTCCTAGCAAAGAAGTGTCGCATTTACATTCATTTGAAGTGTAGACGAGGAATGCATAACACTTCGCAAATCATATTATGTCTTACCATGAAACATAGAAATGAGATGCGATATCGCGTTTTAAGAAGCATTAGAACACTATTGCTACGATAGGTAGACATTTGCAAACGCTATTTCCTAGCAAAGAAGTGTCGCATTTACATTCATTTGAAGTGTAGACGAGGAATACATAACACTTCGCAAATCATATTATGTCTTACCATGAAGCATAGAAATGAGATGCGATATCGCGTTTTAAGAAGCATTACATCTCTATTGCTACGATACGTAGACATCTGCAATCGCTATTTCCTAGCAAGGAAGTGTCGCATTTACATTCATTTGAAGTGTAGACGAGGAATGCATAACACTTCGCAAATCATATTATGTCTTACCATGAAACATAGAAATGAGATGCGATATCGCGTTTTAAGAAGCACTAGAACTGTATTGCTACGATACCTAGATATCTGCAGACGCTATTTCCTAGCAAGGAAGTGTCGCATTTACATTCATTTGAAGTGTAGACGAGGAATACATAACACTTCGCAAATCATATTATATCTTACCATGAAACATAGAAATGAGATGCGATATCGCGTTTTAAGAAGCATTAGAACTCTATTGCTACGATACGTAGATATCTTCAAACGCTATTTCCTAGCGAGGAAGTGTCGCATTTACATTCATTTGAAGTGTAGACGAGGAATACATAACACTTCGCAATGAATATTATATCTTATTATGAAACATAGATATGAGATGCAATATCTCGTTTTAAGAAGCATTAGAAAGCTATGACTACGATACGTAGACATCTGCTAACGCTATTTCCTAGCGAGGAAGTATCGCATTCACATTCATTTGAAGAGTAGACGAGGAATACATAACACTTCGCAAATCATGCTATATCTTACCATGAAACATAGAAATGAGATGCGATATCGCGTTTTAAGTATCATATGAACTCTATTGCTACGATACGTAGACATCTGCAATCGCTATTTCCTTCCAAGGAAGTGTCGCATTTACATTCATTTGAAGTGTAGACGAGCAATACATGATACTTCGCTAATCATATTATATCTTACCATGAAACATAGAAATGAGATGCGATATCGCGTTTTAAGAAGCATTAGAACACTATTGCTACGATAGGTAGACATTTGCAAACGCTATTTCCTAGCAAAGAAGTGTCGCATTTACATTCATTTGAAGTGTAGACGAGGAATACATAACACTTCGCAAATCATATTATATCTTACCATGAAGCATAGAAATGAGATGCGATATCGCGTTTTGAGAAGCATTACAACTCTATTGCTACGATACGTAGACATCTGCAATCGCTATTTCCTAGCAAGGAAGTATCGCATTTACATTCATTTGAAGTGTAGACGAGGAATGCATAACACTTCGCAAATCATATTATGTCTTACCATGAAACATAGAAATGAGATGCGATATCGCGTTTTAAGAAGCATTAGAACACTATTGCTACGATAGGTAGACATTTGCAAACGCTATTTCCTAGCAAAGAAGTGTCGCATTTACATTCATTTGAAGTGTAGACGAGGAATACATATCACTTCGCAAATCATATTATATCTTACCATGAAACATAGAAATGAGATGCGATATCGCGTTTTAAGAAGCATTAGAACTCTATTGCTACGATACGTAGATATCTTCAAACGCTATTTCCTAGCGAGGAAGTGTCGCATTCACATTCATTTGAAGTGTAGACGAGGAATACATGGCACTTCGCAAATCATATTATATCTTACCATGAGACGTAGAAATGAGATGCAATATAGCGTTTTAAGAATCATAAGAACTCTATTGCTAAGATACGTAGACATCTGCAAACGCTATTTCCTTGCATGGAAGTGTCGCATTTACATTCATTTGAACCGTAGACGAGGAATGCATAACACTTCGCAATGAATATTATATCTTATCATGAAACATAGATATGAGATGCGATATCGCGTTATAAGTAGCATTAGAACTATATTGCTACGATACCTAGATATCTGCAGACGCTATTTCCTAGCAAGGAAGTGTCGCATTTACATTCATTTGAAGTGTAGACGAGAAATACATGATACTTCGCTAATCATATTATATCTTACCATGAAACATAGAAATGAGATGCGATATCGCGTTTTAAGAAGCAGTAGAACACTATGCTTACGATAGGTAGACATTTGCAAACGCTATTTCCCAGCAAAGAAGTGTCGCATTTACATTCATTTGAAGTGTAGACGAGGAATACATAACACTTCGCAAATCATATTATATCTTACCATGAAACATAGAAATGAGATTTGATATCGCGTTTTAAGAAGCATTAGAACTCTATTGCTACGATACGTAGACATCTGCAAACGCTATTTCCTAGCGAGGAAGTGTCGCATTCACATTCATTTGAATTGTAGACGAGGAATACATAACACTTCGCAAATCATATTATATCTTACCATGAAACGTAGAAGTGAGATGCAATATAGCGTTTTTAGAATCATAAGAACTCTATTGCTACGATACGTAGACATCTGCAAATGCTATTTCCTTGCATGGAAGTGTCGCATTTACATTCATTTGAATCGTAGACGAGGAATGCATAACACTTCGCAATGAATATTATATCTTATCATCAAACATAGATATGAGATGCAATATCTCGTTTTAAGAAGCATTAGAAAGCTATTGCTACGATACGTAGACATCTGCAAACGCTATTTCCTAGCGAGGAAGTATCGCATTCACATTCATTTGATGTGTAGACGAGGAATACGTAACACTTCGCAAATCATATTATATCTTACCATGAAGCATTGAAATGAGATGCGATGTCGCGTTTTAAGAAGCATTAGAACTCGATTGCTACGATACCTAGACATCTGCAGACGCTATTTCCTAGCAAGGAAGTGTCGCATTTACATTCATTTGAAGTGTAGACGAGGAATACATATCACTTCGCAAATCATATTATATCTTATCATGAAACATAGAAATGAGATGCGATATCGCGTTTTAAGAAGCATTAGAACTCTATTGCTACGATACGTACTCATCTGCAAACGCTATTTCCTAGCGAGGAAGTGTCGCATTCACATTCATTTGAAGTGTAGACGAGGAATACATGACACTTCGCAAATTATATTATATCTTACCATGAAACATAGAAATGGGATTCGATATCGCGTTTTAAGAAGCATTAGAAAGCTATTGCTACGATACGTAGATATCAGCAAACGCTATTTCCTAGCGAGGAAGTATCGCATTCACATTCATTTGAAGTGTAGACGAGGAATACATAACGCTTCGCAAATCATGTTATATCTTACCATGAAACATAGAAATGAGATGCGATATCGCGTTTTAAGAAGCAGTAGAACACTATTGCTACGATAGGTAGACATTTGCAAACGCTATTTCCCAGCAAAGAAGTGTCGCATTTACATTCATTTGAAGTGTAGACGAGGAATACATAACACTTCGCAAATCATATTATATCTTACCATGAAACATAGAAATGAGATGCGATATCGCGTTTTATGAAGCATTAGAACTCTATTGCTACGATACGTAGACATCTGCAAACGCTATTTCCTAGCGAGGAAGTGTCGCATTCACATTCATTTGAATTGTAGACGAGGAATACATAACACTTCGCAAATCATATTATATCTTACCATGAAACGTAGAAGTGAGATGCAATATAGCGTTTTTAGAATCATAAGAACACTATTGCTACGATATGTAGACATCTGCAATCGCTATTTCCTTGCAAGGAAGTGTCGCATTAACATTCATTTGAAGTGTAGACGAGGAATACATGATACTTCGCAAATCATATTATATCTTCACATGAAACATAGAAATGAGATGCGATATCGCGTTTTAAGAAGCATTAGAACACTATTTATACGATAGGTAGACATTTCCAAACGCTATTTCCTAGCAAAGAAGTGTCGCATTTACATTCATTTGATGTGTAGACGAGGAATACATAACACTTCGCAAATCATATTATATCTTACCATGAAGCATTGAAATGAGATGCGATGTCGCGTTTTAAGAAGCATTAGAACTCTATTGCTACGATACCTAGACATCTGCAGACGCTATTTCCTAGCAAGGAAGTGTCGCATTTACAATCATTTGAAGTGTAGACGAGGAATACGTGATACTTCGCAAATCATATTATATCTTACCACGAAACATAGAAATGAGATGCGATATCGCGTTTTGAGAAGCATTAGAACACTATTGCTACGACAGGTAGACATTTGCAAACGCTATTTCCTAGCAAAGAAGTGTCGCATTTACATTCATTTGAAGTGTAGACGAGGAATACATAACACATCGCAAATCATATTATATCTTATCATGAAACATAGAAATGAGACGCGATATCGCGTTTTAAGAAGCATTAGAACTCTATTGCTACGATACGTAGACAACTGCAAACGCTATTTCCTAGCGAGGAAGTGTCGCATTCACATTCATTTGAAGTGTAGACGAGGAATACATGACACTTCGCAAATCATATTATATCTTACCATGAAACATAGAAATGAGATGCGATATCGCGTTTTAAGAAGCATTAGAGCACTATTGCTACGATAGGTAGACATTTGCAAAGGCTATTTCCTAGCAAAGAAGTGTCGCATTTACATTCATTTGAAGTGTAGACGAGGAATACATAACACTTCGCAAATCATATTATATCTTACCATGAAACATAGAAATGACATGCGATATTGCGTTTTAAGAAGCATTAGAACTCTATTGCTACGATACCTAGACATCTGCAGACGCTATTTCCTAGCAAGGAAGTGTCGCATTTACATTCATTTGAAGTGTAGACGAGGAATACATGATACTTCGCAAATCATATTATATCTATACCATGAAACATAGAAATGAGATTCGATATCGCGTTTTAAGAAGCATTAGAAAGCTATTGCTACGATACGTAGATATCTGCAAACGCTATTTCCTAGCGAGGAAGTATCGCATTCACATTCATTTGAAGTGTAGACGAGGAATACATAACACTTCGCAAATCATGTTATATCTTACCATGAAACATAGAAATGAGATGCGATATCGCGTTTTAAGAATCATATGAACTCTATTGCTACGATACGTACACATCTGCAATCGCTATTTCCTTGCAAGGAAGTGTCGCATTTACATTCATTTGAAGAGTAGACGAGGAATACATAACACTTCGGAAATCATATTATATCTTATCATGAAACATAGAAATGAGATGCGATATCGCGTTTTAAGAAGCATTAGAACACTATTGCTACGATACGTAGACAACTGCAAACGCTATTTCCTAGCGAGGAAGTGTCGCATTCACATTCATTTGAAGTGTAGACGAGGAATACATGACACTTCGCAAATCATATTATATCTTACCATGAAACATAGAAATGAGATGCGATATCGCGTTTTAAGAAGCATTAGAACACTATTGCTACGATAGGTAGACATTTGCAAACGCTATTTCCTAGCAAAGAAGTGTCGCATTTACATTCATTTGAAGTGTAGACGAGGAATACATATCACTTCGCAAATCATATTATATCTTACCATGAAGCATAGAAATGAGATGCGATATCGCGTTTTAAGAAGCATTAGAACTCTATTGCTACGATACGTAGACATCTGCAATCGCTATTTCCTAGCATGGAAGTGTCGCATTTACATTCATTTGAAGTGTAGACGAGGAATACATAACACTTCGCAATGAATATTATATCTCATCATGAAACATAGATATGAGATGCAATATCTCGTTTTAAGAAGCATTAGAAAGCTATTGCTACGATACATAGTCATCTGCAAACGCTATTTCCTAGCGAGGAAGTATCGCATTCATATTCATTTGAAGTGTAGACGAGGAATACATAACACTTCGCAAATCATGTTATATCTTACCATGAAACATAGAAATGAGATGCGATATCGCGTTTTAAGAATCATATGAACTCTATTGCTACGATACGTAGACATCTGCAATCGCTATTTCCTTGCAAGGAAGTGTCGCATTTACATTTATTTGAAGTGTAGACGAGGAATACATAACACTTCGCAAATCATATTATATCTTACCATGAAACATAGAAATGAGATGCGATATCGCGTTTTAAGAAGCATTAGAACTCTATTGCTACGATGCGTAGATATCTTCAAACGCTATTTCCTAGCGAGGAAGTGTCGCATTTACATTCATTTGAAGTGTAGACGAGGAATACATAACACTTCGCAGTGAATATTATATCTTATTATGAAACATAGATATGAGATGCAATATCTCGTTCTAAGAAGCATTAGAAAGCTATGACTACGATACGTAGACATCTGCTAACGCTATTTCCTAGCGAGGAAGTATCGCATTCACATTCATTTGAAGAGTAGACGAGGAATACATAACACTTCGCAAATCATGCTATATCTTACCATGAAACATAGAAATGAGATGCGATATCGCGTTTTAAGTATCATATGAACTCTATTGCTACGATACGTAGACATCTGCAATCGCTATTTCCTTCCAAGGAAGTGTCGCATTTACATTCATTTGAAGTGTAGACGAGCAATACATGATACTTCGCTAATCATATTATATCTTACCATGAAACATAGAAATGAGATGCGATATCGCGTTTTAAGAAGCATTAGAACACTATTGCTACGATAGGTAGACATTTGCAAACGCTATTTCCTAGCAAAGAAGTGTCGCATTTACATTCATTTGAAGTGTAGACGAGGAATACATAACACTTCGCAAATCATATTATATCTTACCATGAAGCATAGAAATGAGATGCGATATCGCGTTTTGAGAAGCATTACAACTCTATTGCTACGATACGTAGACATCTGCAATCGCTATTTCCTAGCAAGGAAGTATCGCATTTACATTCATTTGAAGTGTAGACGAGGAATGCATAACACTTCGCAAATCATATTATGTCTTACCATGAAACATAGAAATGAGATGCGATATCGCGTTTTAAGAAGCATTAGAACACTATTGCTACGATAGGTAGACATTTGCAAACGCTATTTCCTAGCAAAGAAGTGTCGCATTTACATTCATTTGAAGTGTAGACGAGGAATACATAACACTTCGCAAATCATATTATGTCTTACCATGAAGCATAGAAATGAGATGCGATATCGCGTTTTAAGAAGCATTACATCTCTATTGCTACGATACGTAGACATCTGCAATCGCTATTTCCTAGCAAGGAAGTGTCGCATTTACATTCATTTGAAGTGTAGACGAGGAATGCATAACACTTCGCAAATCATATTATGTCTTACCATGAAACATAGAAATGAGATGCGATATCGCGTTTTAAGAAGCACTAGAACTGTATTGCTACGATACCTAGATATCTGCAGACGCTATTTCCTAGCAAGGAAGTGTCGCATTTACATTCATTTGAAGTGTAGACGAGGAATACATAACACTTCGCAAATCATATTATATCTTACCATGAAACATAGAAATGAGATGCGATATCGCGTTTTAAGAAGCATTAGAACTCTATTGCTACGATACGTAGATATCTTCAAACGCTATTTCCTAGCGAGGAAGTGTCGCATTTACATTCATTTGAAGTGTAGACGAGGAATACATAACACTTCGCAATGAATATTATATCTTATTATGAAACATAGATATGAGATGCAATATCTCGTTTTAAGAAGCATTAGACAGCTATGACTACGATACGTAGACATCTGCTAACGCTATTTCCTAGCGAGGAAGTATCGCATTCACATTCATTTGAAGAGTAGACGAGGAATACATAACACTTCGCAAATCATGCTATATCTTACCATGAAACATAGAAATGAGATGCGATATCGCGTTTTAAGTATCATATGAACTCTATTGCTACGATACGTAGACATCTGCAATCGCTATTTCCTTCCAAGGAAGTGTCGCATTTACATTCATTTGAAGTGTAGACGAGCAATACATGATACTTCGCTAATCATATTATATCTTACCATGAAACATAGAAATGAGATGCGATATCGCGTTTTAAGAAGCATTAGAACACTATTGCTACGATAGGTAGACATTTGCAAACGCTATTTCCTAGCAAAGAAGTGTCGCATTTACATTCATTTGAAGTGTAGACGAGGAATACATAACACTTCGCAAATCATATTATATCTTACCATGAAGCATAGAAATGAGATGCGATATCGCGTTTTGAGAAGCATTACAACTCTATTGCTACGATACGTAGACATCTGCAATCGCTATTTCCTAGCAAGGAAGTGTCGCATTCACATTCATTTGAAGTGTAGACGAGGAATACATGGCACTTCGCAAATCATATTATATCTTACCATGAGACGTAGAAATGAGATGCGATATAGCGTTTTAAGAATCATAAGAACTCTATTGCTAAGATACGTAGACATCTGCAAACGCTATTTCCTTGCATGGAAGTGTCGCATTTACATTCATTTGAACCGTAGACGAGGAATGCATAACACTTCGCAATGAATATTATATCTTATCATGAAACATAGATATGAGATGCGATATCGCGTTATAAGTAGCATTAGAACTATATTGCTACGATACCTAGACATCTGCAGACGCTATTTCCTAGCAAGGAAGTGTCGCATTTACATTCATTTGAAGTGTAGACGAGGAATGCATAACACTTCGCAAATCATATTATGTCTTAACATGAAACATAGAAATGAGATGCGATATCGCGTTTTAAGAAGCACTAGAACTGTATTGCTACGATACCTAGATATCTGCAGACGCTATTTCCTAGCAAGGAAGTGTCGCATTTACATTCATTTGAAGTGTAGACGAGGAATACATAACACTTCGCAAATCATATTATATCTTACCATGAAACATAGAAATGAGATGCGATATCGCGTTTTAAGAAGCATTAGAACTCTATTGCTACGATACGTAGATATCTTCAAACGCTATTTCCTAGCGAGGAAGTGTCGCATTCACATTCATTTGAAGTGTAGACGAGGAATACATGGCACTTCGCAAATCATATTATATCTTACCATGAGACGTAGAAATGAGATGCAATATAGCGTTTTAAGAATCATAAGAACTCTATTGCTAAGATACGTAGACATCTGCAAACGCTATTTCCTTGCATGGAAGTGTCGCATTTACATTCATTTGAACCGTAGACGAGGAATGCATAACACTTCGCAATGAATATTATATCTTATCATGAAACATAGATATGAGATGCGATATCGCGTTATAAGTAGCATTAGAACTATATTGCTACGATACCTAGACATCTGCAGACGCTATTTCCTAGCAAGGAAGTGTCGCATTTACATTCATTTGAAGTGTAGACGAGGAATGCATAACACTTCGCAAATCATATTATGTCTTACCATGAAACATAGAAATGAGATGCGATATCGCGTTTTAAGAAGCACTAGAACTGTATTGCTACGATACCTAGATATCTGCAGACGCTATTTCCTAGCAAGGAAGTGTCGCATTTACATTCATTTGAAGTGTAGACGAGGAATATATAACACTTCGCAAATCATATTAAATCTTACCATGAAACATAGAAATGAGATGCGATATCGCGTTTTAAGAAGCATTAGAACTCTATTGCTACGATACGTAGATATCTTCAAACGCTATTTCCTAGCGAGGAAGTGTCGCATTCACATTCATTTGAAGTGTAGACGAGGAATACATGGCACTTCGCAAATCATATTATATCTTACCATGAGACGTAGAAATGAGATGCAATATAGCGTTTTAAGAATCATAAGAACTCTATTGCTAAGATACGTAGACATCTGCAAACGCTATTTCCTTGCATGGAAGTGTCGCATTTACATTCATTTGAACCGTAGACGAGGAATGCATAACACTTCGCAATGAATATTATATCTTATCATGAAACATAGATATGAGATGCGATATCGCGTTATAAGTAGCATTAGAACTATATTGCTACGATACCTAGATATCTGCAGACGCTATTTCCTAGCAAGGAAGTGTCGCATTTACATTCATTTGAAGTGTAGACGAGGAATACATGATACTTCGCTAATCATATTATATCTTACCATGAAACATAGAAATGAGATGCGATATCGCGTTTTAAGAAGCAGTAGAACACTATGCTTACGATAGGTAGACATTTGCAAACGCTATTTCCCAGCAAAGAAGTGTCGCATTTACATTCATTTGAAGTGTAGACGAGGAATACATAACACTTCGCAAATCATATTATATCTTACCATGAAACATAGAAATGAGATTTGATATCGCGTTTTAAGAAGCATTAGAACTCTATTGCTACGATACGTAGACATCTGCAAACGCTATTTCCTAGCGAGGAAGTGTCGCATTCACATTCATTTGAATTGTAGACGAGGAATACATAACACTTCGCAAATCATATTATATCTTACCATGAAACGTAGAAGTGAGATGCAATATAGCGTTTTTAGAATCATAAGAACTCTATTGCTACGATACGTAGACATCTGCAAATGCTATTTCCTTGCATGGAAGTGTCGCATTTACATTCATTTGAATCGTAGACGAGGAATGCATAACACTTCGCAATGAATATTATATCTTATCATCAAACATAGATATGAGATGCAATATCTCGTTTTAAGAAGCATTAGAAAGCTATTGCTACGATACGTAGACATCTGCAAACGCTATTTCCTAGCGAGGAAGTATCGCATTCACATTCATTTGATGTGTAGACGAGGAATACATAACACTTCGCAAATCATATTATATCTTACCATGAAGCATTGAAATGAGATGCGATGTCGCGTTTTAAGAAGCATTAGAACTCGATTGCTACGATACCTAGACATCTGCAGACGCTATTTCCTAGCAAGGAAGTGTCGCATTTACAATCATTTGAAGTGTAGACGAGGAATACGTGATACTTCGCAAATCATATTATATCTTACCATGAAACATAGAAATGAGATGCGATATCGCGTTTTGAGAAGCATTAGAACACTATTGCTACGACAGGTAGACATTTGCAAACGCTATTTCCTAGCAAGGAAGTGTCGCATTTACATTCATTTGAAGTGTAGACGAGGAATACATATCACTTCGCAAATCATATTATATCTTATCATGAAACATAGAAATGAGATGCGATATCGCGTTTTAAGAAGCATTAGAACTCTATTGCTACGATACGTACTCATCTGCAAACGCTATTTCCTAGCGAGGAAGTGTCGCATTCACATTCATTTGAAGTGTAGACGAGGAATACATGACACTTCGCAAATCACATTATATCTTACCATGAAACATAGAAATGGGATTCGATATCGCGTTTTAAGAAGCATTAGAAAGCTATTGCTACGATACGTAGATATCAGCAAACGCTATTTCCTAGCGAGAAAGTATCGCATTCACATTCATTTGAAGTGTAGACGAGGAATACATAACGCTTCGCAAATCATGTTATATCTTACCATGAAACATAGAAATGAGATGCGATATCGCGTTTTAAGAAGCAGTAGAACACTATTGCTACGATAGGTAGACATTTGCAAACGCTATTTCCCAGCAAAGAAGTGTCGCATTTACATTCATTTGAAGTGTAGACGAGGAATACATAACACTTCGCAAATCATATTATATCTTACCATGAAACATAGAAATGAGATGCGATATCGCGTTTTATGAAGCATTAGAACTCTATTGCTACGATACGTAGACATCTGCAAACGCTATTTCCTAGCGAGGAAGTGTCGCATTCACATTCATTTGAATTGTAGACGAGGAATACATAACACTTCGCAAATCATATTATATCTTACCATGAAACGTAGAAGTGAGATGCAATATAGCGTTTTTAGAATCATAAGAACTCTATTGCTAAGATACGTAGACATCTGCAAACGCTATTTCCTTGCATGGAAGTGTCGCATTTACATTCATTTGAACCGTAGACGAGGAATGCATAACACTTCGCAATGAATATTATATCTTATCATGAAACATAGATATGAGATGCGATATCGCGTTATAAGTAGCATTAGAACTATATTGCTACGATACCTAGATATCTGCAGACGCTATTTCCTAGCAAGGAAGTGTCGCATTTACATTCATTTGTAGTGTAGACGAGGAATACATGATACTTCGCTAATCATATTATATCTTACCATGAAACATAGAAATGAGATGCGATATCGCGTTTTAAGAAGCAGTAGAACACTATGCTTACGATAGGTAGACATTTGCAAACGCTATTTCCCAGCAAAGAAGTGTCGCATTTACATTCATTTGAAGTGTAGACGAGGAATACATAACACTTCGCAAATCAAATTATATCTTACCATGAAACATAGAAATGAGATTTGATATCGCGTTTTAAGAAGCATTAGAACTCTATTGCTACGATACGTAGACATCTGCAAACGCTATATCCTAGCGAGGAAGTGTCGCATTCACATTCATTTGAATTGTAGACGAGGAATACATAACACTTCGCAAATCATATTATATCTTACCATGAAACGTAGAAGTGAGATGCAATATAGCGTTTTTAGAATCATAAGAACTCTATTGCTACGATACGTAGACATCTGCAAATGCTATTTCCTTGCATGGAAGTGTCGCATTTACATTCATTTGAATCGTAGACGAGGAATGCATTACACTTCGCAATGAATATTATATCTTATCATCAAACATAGATATGAGATGCAATATCTCGTTTTAAGAAGCATTAGAAAGCTATTGCTACGATACGTAGACATCTGCAAACGCTATTTCCTAGCGAGGAAGTATCGCATTCACATTCATTTGATGTGTAGACGAGGAATACATAACACTTCGCAAATCATATTATATCTTACCATGAAGCATTGAAATGAGATGCGATGTCGCGTTTTAAGAAGCATTAGAACTCGATTGCTACGATACCTAGACATCTGCAGACGCTATTTCCTAGCAAGGAAGTGTCGCATTTACAATCATTTGAAGTGTAGACGAGGAATACGTGATACTTCGCAAATCATATTATATCTTACCATGAAACATAGAAATGAGATGCGATATCGCGTTTTGAGAAGCATTAGAACACTATTGCTACGACAGGTAGACATTTGCAAACGCTATTTCCTAGCAAGGAAGTGTCGCATTTACATTCATTTGAAGTGTAGACGAGGAATACATATCACTTCGCAAATCATATTATATCTTATCATGAAACATAGAAATGAGATGCGATATCGCGTTTTAAGAAGCATTAGAACTCTATTGCTACGATACGTACTCATCTGCAAACGCTATTTCCTAGCGAGGAAGTGTCGCATTCACATTCATTTGAAGTGTAGACGAGGAATACATGACACTTCGCAAATCATATTATATCTTACCATGAAACATAGAAATGGGATTCGATATCGCGTTTTAAGAAGCATTAGAAAGCTATTGCTACGATACGTAGATATCAGCAAACGCTATTTCCTAGCGAGGAAGTATCGCATTCACATTCATTTGAAGTGTAGACGAGGAATACATAACGCTTCGCAAATCATGTTATATCTTACCATGAAACATAGAAATGAGATGCGATATCGCGTTTTAAGAAGCAGTAGAACACTATTGCTACGATAGGTAGACATTTGCAAACGCTATTTCCCAGCAAAGAAGTGTCGCATTTACATTCATTTGAAGTGTAGACGAGGAATACATAACACTTCGCAAATCATATTATATCTTACCATGAAACATAGAAATGAGATGCGATATCGCGTTTTATGAAGCATTAGAACTCTATTGCTACGATACGTAGACATCTGCAAACGCTATTTCCTAGCGAGGAAGTGTCGCATTCACATTCATTTGAATTGTAGACGAGGAATACATAACACTTCGCAAATCATATTATATCTTACCATGAAACGTAGAAGTGAGATGCAATATAGCGTTTTTAGAATCATAAGAACACTATTGCTACGATATGTAGACATCTGCAATCGCTATTTCCTTGCAAGGAAGTGTCGCATTAACATTCATTTGAAGTGTAGACGAGGAATACATGATACTTCGCAAATCATATTATATCTTCACATGAAACATAGAAATGAGATGCGATATCGCGTTTTAAGGAGCATTAGAACACTATTTATACGATAGGTAGACATTTCCTAACGCTATTTCCTAGCAAAGAAGTGTCGCATTTACATTCATTTGATGTGTAGACGAGGAATACATAACACTTCGCAAATCATATTATATCTTACCATGAAGCATTGAAATGAGATGCGATGTCGCGTTTTAAGAAGCATTAGAACTCTATTGCTACGATACCTAGACATCTGCAGACGCTATTTCCTAGCAAGGAAGTGTCGCATTTACAATCATTTGAAGTGTAGACGAGGAATACGTGATACTTCGCAAATCATATTATATCTTACCACGAAACATAGAAATGAGATGCGATATCGCGTTTTGAGAAGCATTAGAACACTATTGCTACGACAGGTAGACATTTGCAAACGCTATTTCCTAGCAAAGAAGTGTCGCATTTACATTCATTTGAAGTGTAGACGAGGAATACATAACACATCGCAAATCATATTATATCTTATCATGAAACATAGAAATGAGACGCGATATCGCGTTTTAAGAAGCATTAGAACTCTATTGCTACGATACGTAGACAACTGCAAACGCTATTTCCTAGCGAGGAAGTGTCGCATTCACATTCATTTGAAGTGTAGACGAGGAATACATGACACTTCGCAAATCATATTATATCTTACCATGAAACATAGAAATGAGATGCGATATCGCGTTTTAAGAAGCATTAGAGCACTATTGCTACGATAGGTAGACATTTGCAAAGGCTATTTCCTAGCAAAGAAGTGTCGCATTTACATTCATTTGAAGTGTAGACGAGGAATACATAACACTTCGCAAATCATATTATATCTTACCATGAAACATAGAAATGACATGCGATATTGCGTTTTAAGAAGCATTAGAACTCTATTGCTACGATACCTAGACATCTGCAGACGCTATTTCCTAGCAAGGAAGTGTCGCATTTACATTCATTTGAAGTGTAGACGAGGAATACATGATACTTCGCAAATCATATTATATCTATACCATGAAACATAGAAATGAGATTCGATATCGCGTTTTAAGAAGCATTAGAAAGCTATTGCTACGATACGTAGATATCTGCAAACGCTATTTCCTAGCGAGGAAGTATCGCATTCACATTCATTTGAAGTGTAGACGAGGAATACATAACACTTCGCAGATCATGTTATATCTTACCATGAAACATAGAAATGAGATGCGATATCGCGTTTTAAGAATCATATGAACTCTATTGCTACGATACGTACACATCTGCAATCGCTATTTCCTTGCAAGGAAGTGTCGCATTTACATTCATTTGAAGAGTAGACGAGGAATACATAACACTTCGGAAATCATATTATATCTTATCATGAAACATAGAAATGAGATGCGATATCGCGTTTTAAGAAGCATTAGAACACTATTGCTACGATACGTAGACAACTGCAAACGCTATTTCCTAGCGAGGAAGTGTCGCATTCACATTCATTTGAAGTGTAGACGAGGAATACATGACACTTCGCAAATCATATTATATCTTACCATGAAACATAGAAATGAGATGCGATATCGCGTTTTAAGAAGCATTAGAACACTATTGCTACGATAGGTAGACATTTGCAAGCGCTATTTCCTAGCAAAGAAGTGTCGCATTTACATTCATTTGAAGTGTATACGAGGAATACATAACACTTCGCAAATCATATTATATCTTACCATGAAACATAGAAATGACATGCGATATTGCGTTTTAAGAAGCATTAGAACTCTATTGCTACGATACCTAGACATCTGCAGACGCTATTTACTAGCAAGGAAGTGTCGCATTTACATTCATTTGAAGTGTAGACGAGGAATACATGATACTTCGCAAATCATATTATATCTATACCATGAAACATAGAAATGAGATTCGATATCGCGTTTTAAGAAGCATTAGAAAGCTATTGCTACGATACGTAGATATCTGCAAACGCTATTTCCTAGCGAGGAAGTATCGCATTCACATTCATTTGAAGTGTAGACGAGGAACACATAACACTTCGCAAATCATGTTATATCTTACCATGAAACATAGAAATGAGATGCGATATCGCGTTTTAAGAATCATATGAACTCTATTGCTACGATACGTAGACATCTGCAATCGCTATTTCCTTGCAAGGAAGTGTCGCATTTACTTTCATTTGAAATGTAGACGAGGAATACATAACACTTCGCAAATCATATTATATCTTACCATGAAACATAGAAATGAGATGCGATATCGCGTTTTAAGAAGCATTAGAACACTATTGCTGCGATAGGTAGACATTTACAAACGCTATTTCCCTGCAAGGAAGTGTCACATTTACATTCATTTGAATCGTAGACGGGGAATGCATAACACTTCGCAATGAATATTATATCTCATCATGAAACATAGATATGAGATGCAATATCTCGTTTTAAGAAGCGTTTGAACTCTATTGCTTCGATACGTAGACATCTGCAAAAGCTATTCCCTAGCAAGGAAGTGTCGCATTTACATTCATTTGAAGTGTAGACGAGGAATACATGATCCTTCGCAAATCATATTATATCTATACCATGAAACATAGAAATGAGATTCGATATCGCGTTTTAAGAAGCATTAGAAAGCTATTGCTACGACACGTAGATATCTGCAAACGCTATTTCCTAGCGAGGAAGTATCGCATTCACATTCATTTGAAGTGTAGACGAGGAATACATAACGCTTCGCAAATCATGTTATATCTTACCATGAAACATAGAAATGAGATGCGATATCGCGTTTTAAGAAGCAGTAGAACACTATTGCTACGATAGGTAGACATTTGCAAACGCTATTTCCCAGCAAAGAAGTGTCGCATTTACATTCATTTGAAGTGTAGACGAGGAATACATAACACTTCGCAAATCATATTATATCTCACCATGAAACATAGAAATGAGATGCGATATCGCGTTTTATGAAGCATTAGAACTCTATTGCTACGATACGTAGACATCTGCAAACGCTATTTCCTAGCGAGGAAGTGTCGCATTCACATTCATTTGAATTGTAGACGAGGAATACATAACACTTCGCAAATCATATTATATCTTACCATGAAACGTAGAAGTGAGATGCAATATAGCGTTTTTAGAATCATAAGAACTCTATTGCTACGATACGTAGACATCTGCAATCGCTATTTCCTTGCAAGGAAGTGTCGCATTAGCATTCATTTGAAGTGTAGACGAGGAATACATGATACTTCGCAAATCATATTATATCTTCACATGAAACATAGAAATGAGATGCGATATCGCGTTTTAAGAAGCATTAGAAAGCTATTGCTACGACACGTAGATATCTGCAAACGCTATTTCCTAGCGAGGAAGTATCGCATTCACATTCATTTGAAGTGTAGACGAGGAATACATAACGCTTCGCAAATCATGTTATATCTTACCATGAAACATAGAAATGAGATGCGATATCGCGTTTTAAGAAGCAGTAGAACACTATTGCTACGATAGGTAGACATTTGCAAACGCTATTTCCCAGCAAAGAAGTGTCGCATTTACATTCATTTGAAGTGTAGACGAGGAATACATAACACTTCGCAAATCATATTATATCTCACCATGAAACATAGAAATGAGATGCGATATCGCGTTTTATGAAGCATTAGAACTCTATTGCTACGATACGTAGACATCTGCAAACGCTATTTCCTAGCGAGGAAGTGTCGCATTCACATTCATTTGAATTGTAGACGAGGAATACATAACACTTCGCAAATCATATTATATCTTACCATGAAACGTAGAAGTGAGATGCAATATAGCGTTTTTAGAATCATAAGAACTCTATTGCTACGATACGTAGACATCTGCAATCGCTATTTCCTTGCAAGGAAGTGTCGCATTAGCATTCATTTGAAGTGTAGACGAGGAATACATGATACTTCGCAAATCATATTATATCTTCACATGAAACATAGAAATGAGATGCGATATCGCGTTTTAAGAAGCATTAGAACACTATTTCTACGTTAGGTAGACATTTGCAAACGCTATTTCCTAGCAAAGAAGTGTCGCATTTACATTCATTTGATGTGTAGACGAGGAATACATAACACTTCGCAAATCATATTATGTCTTACCATGAAGCATTGAAATGAGATGCGATGTCGCGTTTTAAGAAGCATTAGAACTCTATTGCTACGATACCTAGACATCTGCAGACGCTATTTCCTAGCAAGGAAGTGTCGCATTTACAATCATTTGAAGTGTAGACGAGGAATACGTGATACTTCGCAAATCATATTATATCTTACCACGAAACATAGAAATGAGATGCGATGTCGCGTTTTGAGAAGCATTAGAACACTATTGCTACGACAGGTAGACATTTGCAAACGCTATTTCCTAGCAAAGAAGTGTCGCATTTACATTCATTTGAAGTGTAGACGAGGAATACATAACACATCGCAAATCATATTATATCTTATCATGAAACATAGAAATGAGATGCGATATCGCGTTTTAAGAAGCATTAGAACTCTATTGCTACGATACGTAGACAACTGCAAACGCTATTTCCTAGCGAGGAAGTGTCGCATTCACATTCATTTGAAGTGTAGACGAGGAATACATGACACTTCGCAAATCATATTATATCTTACCATGAAACATAGAAATGAGATGCGATATCGCGTTTTAAGAAGCATTAGAACACTATTGCTGCGATAGGTAGACATTTGCAAACGCTATTTCCCTGCAAGGAAGTGTCACATTTACATTCATTTGAATCGTAGACGGGGAATGCATAACACTTCGCAATGAATATTACATCTCATCATGAAACATAGATATGAGATGCAATATCTCGTTTTAAGAAGCGTTTGAACTCTATTGCTTCGATACGTAGACATCTGCAAAAGCTATTCCCTAGCAAGGAAGTGTCGCATTTACATTCATTTGAAGTGTAGACGAGGAATACATGATCCTTCGCAAATCATATTATATCTATACCATGAAACATAGAAATGAGATTCGATATCGCGTTTTAAGAAGCATTAGAAAGCTATTGCTACGACACGTAGACATCTGCAGGCGCTATTTCCTAGCAAGGAAGTGTCGCATTTACATTCATTTGAAGTGTAGACGAGGAATACATGATACTTCCTCAAATCATATTATATCTATACCATGAAACATAGAAATGAGATTCGATATCGCGTTTTAAGAGGCATTAGAAAGCTATTGCTACGAAACGTAGATATCTGCAAACGCTGTTTCCTAGCGAGGAAGTATCGCATTCACATTCATTTGAAGTGTAGACGAGGAATACATAACACTTCGCAAATCATGTTATATCTTACCATGAAACATAGAAATGAGATGCGATATCGCGTTTTAAGAATCATAAGAACTCTATTGCTACGATACGTAGACATCTGCAAACGCTATTTCCTTGCATGGAAGTGTCGCATTTACATTCATTTGAAACGTAGACGAGGAATGCATAACACTTCGCAATGAATATTATATCTTATCATGAAACATAGATATGAGATGCAATATCTCGTTTTAAGAAGCATTTGAACTCTATTGCTACGATACCTAGACATCTGCAGGCGCTATTTCCTAGCAAGGAAGTGTCGCATTTACATTCATTTGAAGTGTAGACGAGGAATACATGATACTTCGCAAATCATATTATATCTATACCATGAAACATAGAAATGAGATTCGATATCGCGTTTTAAGAAGCATTAGAAAGCTACTGCTACGATACGTAGATATCTGCAAACGCTATTTCCTAGCGAGGAAGTATCGCATTCACATTCATTTGAAGTGTAGACGAGGAATACATAACACTTCGCAAATCATGTTATATCTTACCATGAAACATAGAAATGAGATGCGATATCGCGTTTTAAGAATCATATGAACTCTATTGCTACGATACGTAGACATCTGCAATCGCTATTTCCTTGCAAGGAAGTGTCGCATTTACATTCATTTGAAGTGTAGACGAGGAATACATGATACTTCGCAAATCATATTATATCTTACCATGAAACATAGAAATGAGATGCGATATCGCGTTTTAAGAAGAATTAGAACTCTATTGCTACGATACGTAGACATCTGCAAACGCTATTTCCTTGCAAGGAAGTGTCGCATTTACATTCATTTGAATCGTAGACGAGGAATACATAACACTTCGCAAATCATATTATATCTTACCATGAAGCATAGAAATGAGATGCGATATCGCGTTTTAAGTAGCATTAGAACTCTATTGCTACGATACCTAGACATCGGCAGACGCTATTTCCTAGCAAGGAAGTGTCGCATTTACATTCATTTGAAGTGTAGACGAGGAATACATGATACTTCGCAAATCATATTATATCTTACCATGAAGCATAGAAATGAGATTCGATATCGCGTTTTAAGAAGCATTAGAAAGCTATTGCTACGATACGTAGACATCTGCAAACGCTATTTCCTAGCGAGGAAGTATCGCATTCACATTCATTTGAAGTGTAGACGAGGAGTACATAACACTTCGCAAATCATGTTATATCTTACCATGAAACATAGAAATGAGATGCGATATCGCGTTTTAAGAATCATATGAACTCTATTGCCACGATACGTACACATCTGCAATCGCTATTTCCTTGCAAGGAAGTGTCGCATTTACATTCATTTGAAGAGTAGACGAGGAATACATAACACTTCGCAAATCATATAATATCTTATCATGAAACATAGAAATGAGATGCGATATCGCGTTTTAAGAAGCATTAGAACTCTATTGCTACGATACGTAGACAACTGCAAACGCTATTTCCTAGCGAGGAAGTGTCGCATTCACATTCATTTGAAGTGTAGACGAGGAATACATGACACTTCGCAAATCATATTATATCTTACCATGAAACGTAGAAATGAGATGCGATATCGCGTTTTAAGAAGAATTAGAACACTATTGCTACGATAGGTAGACATTTGCAAACGCTATTTCCTAGCAAAGAAGTGTCGCATTTACATTCATTTGAAGTGTATACGAGGAATACATAACACTTCGCAAATCATATTATATCTTACCATGAAACATAGAAATGACATGCGATATTGCGTTTTAAGAGGCATTAGAACTCTATTGCTACGATACCTAGACATCTGCAGACGCTATTTACTAGCGAGGAAGTGTCGCATTTACATTCATTTGAAGTGTAGACGAGGAATACATGATACTTCGCAAATCATATTATATCTTACCATAAAACATAGAAATGAGATGCGATATCGCGTTTTAAGAAGCATTAGAACCCTATTGCTACGATACGTAGACATCTGCAAACGCTATTTCCTTGCAAGGAAGTGTCGCATTTACATTCACTTGAAGTGTAGACGAGGAATACATAACACTTCGCAAATCATATTATATCTTACCATGAAGCATTGAAATGAGATGCGATGTCGCGTTTTAAGAAGCATTAGAACTCTATTGCTACGATACCTAGACATCTGCAGACGCTATTTCCTAGCAAGGAAGTGTCGCATTTACAATCATTTGAAGTGTAGACGAGGAATACGTGATACTTCGCAAATCATATTATATCTTACCATGAAACATAGAAATGAGATGCGATATCGCGTTTTGAGAAGCATTAGAACACTATTGCTACGACAGGTAGACATTTGCAAACGCTATTTCCTAGCAAGGAAGTGTCGCATTTACATTCATTTGAAGTGTAGACGAGGAATACATATCACTTCGCAAATCATATTATATCTTATCATGAAACATAGAAATGAGATGCGATATCGCGTTTTAAGAAGCATTAGAACTCTATTGCTACGATACGTACTCATCTGCAAACGCTATTTCCTAGCGAGGAAGTGTCGCATTCACATTCATTTGAAGTGTAGACGAGGAATACATAACGCTTCGCAAATCATGTTATATCTTACCATGAAACATAGAAATGAGATGCGATATCGCGTTTTAAGAAGCAGTAGAACACTATTGCTACGATAGGTAGACATTTGCAAACGCTATTTCCCAGCAAAGAAGTGTCGCATTTACATTCATTTGAAGTGTAGACGAGGAATACATAACACTTCGCAAATCATATTATATCTTACCATGAAACATAGAAATGAGATGCGATATCGCGTTTTATGAAGCATTAGAACTCTATAGCTACGATACGTAGACATCTGCAAACGCTATTTCCTAGCGAGGAAGTGTCGCATTCACATTCATTTGAATTGTAGACGAGGAATACATAACACTTCGCAAATCATATTATATCTTACCATGAAACGTAGAAGTGAGATGCAATATAGCGTTTTTAGAATCATAAGAACACTATTGCTACGATATGTAGACATCTGCAATCGCTATTTCCTTGCAAGGAAGTGTCGCATTAACATTCATTTGAAGTGTAGACGAGGAATACATGATACTTCGCAAATCATATTATATCTTCACATGAAACATAGAAATGAGATGCGATATCGCGTTTTAAGAAGCATTAGAACACTATTTATACGATAGGTAGACATTTCCTAACGCTATTTCCTAGCAAAGAAGTGTCGCATTTACATTCATTTGATGTGTAGACGAGGAATACATAACACTTCGCAAATCATATTATATCTTACCATGAAGCATTGAAATGAGATGCGATGTCGCGTTTTAAGAAGCATTAGAACTCTATTGCTACGATACCTAGACATCTGCAGACGCTATTTCCTAGCAAGGAAGTGTCGCATTTACAATCATTTGAAGTGTAGACGAGGAATACGTGATACTTCGCAAATCATATTATATCTTACCACGAAACATAGAAATGAGATGCGATATCGCGTTTTGAGAAGCATTAGAACACTATTGCTACGACAGGTAGACATTTGCAAACGCTATTTCCTAGCAAAGAAGTGTCGCATTTACATTCATTTGAAGTGTAGACGAGGAATACATAACACATCGCAAATCATATTATATCTTATCATGAAACATAGAAATGAGACGCGATATCGCGTTTTAAGAAGCATTAGAACTCTATTGCTACGATACGTAGACAACTGCAAACGCTATTTCCTAGCGAGGAAGTGTCGCATTCACATTCATTTGAAGTGTAGACGAGGAATACATGACACTTCGCAAATCATATTATATCTTACCATGAAACATAGAAATGAGATGCGATATCGCGTTTTAAGAAGCATTAGAGCACTATTGCTACGATAGGTAGACATTTGCAAAGGCTATTTCCTAGCAAAGAAGTGTCGCATTTACATTCATTTGAAGTGTAGGCGAGGAATACATAACACTTCGCAAATCATATTATATCTTACCATGAAACATAGAAATGACATGCGATATTGCGTTTTAAGAAGCATTAGAACTCTATTGCTACGATACCTAGACATCTGCAGACGCTATTTCCTAGCAAGGAAGTGTCGCATTTACATTCATTTGAAGTGTAGACGAGGAATACATGATACTTCGCAAATCATATTATATCTATACCATGAAACATAGAAATGAGATTCGATATCGCGTTTTAAGAAGCATTAGAAAGCTATTGCTACGATACGTAGATATCTGCAAACGCTATTTCCTAGCCAGGAAGTATCGCATTCACATTCATTTGAAGTGTAGACGAGGAATACATAACACTTCGCAGATCATGTTATATCTTACCATGAAACATAGAAATGAGATGCGATATCGCGTTTTAAGAATCATATGAACTCTATTGCTACGATACGTACACATCTGCAATCGCTATTTCCTTGCAAGGAAGTGTCGCATTTACATTCATTTGAAGAGTAGACGAGGAATACATAACACTTCGGAAATCATATTATATCTTATCATGAAACATAGAAATGAGATGCGATATCGCGTTTTAAGAAGCATTAGAACACTATTGCTACGATACGTAGACAACTGCAAACGCTATTTCCTAGCGAGGAAGTGTCGCATTCACATTCATTTGAAGTGTAGACGAGGAATACATGACACTTCGCAAATCATATTATATCTTACCATGAAACATAGAAATGAGATGCGATATCGCGTTTTAAGAAGCATTAGAACACTATTGCTACGATAGGTAGACATTTGCAAGCGCTATTTCCTAGCAAAGAAGTGTCGCATTTACATTCATTTGAAGTGTATACGAGGAATACATAACACTTCGCAAATCATATTATATCTTACCATGAAACATAGAAATGACATGCGATATTGCGTTTTAAGAAGCATTAGAACTCTATTGCTACGATACCTAGACATCTGCAGACGCTATTTACTAGCAAGGAAGTGTCGCATTTACATTCATTTGAAGTGTAGACGAGGAATACATGATACTTCGCAAATCATATTATATCTATACCATGAAACATAGAAATGAGATTCGATATCGCGTTTTAAGAAGCATTAGAAAGCTATTGCTACGATACGTAGATATCTGCAAACGCTATTTCCTAGCGAGGAAGTATCGCATTCACATTCATTTGAAGTGTAGACGAGGAACACATAACACTTCGCAAATCATGTTATATCTTACCATGAAACATAGAAATGAGATGCGATATCGCGTTTTAAGAATCATATGAACTCTATTGCTACGATACGTAGACATCTGCAATCGCTATTTCCTTGCAAGGAAGTGTCGCATTTACTTTCATTTGAAATGTAGACGAGGAATACATAACACTTCGCAAATCATATTATATCTTACCATGAAACATAGAAATGAGATGCGATATCGCGTTTTAAGAAGCATTAGAACACTATTGCTGCGATAGGTAGACATTTGCAAACGCTATTTCCCTGCAAGGAAGTGTCACATTTACATTCATTTGAATCGTAGACGGGGAATGCATAACACTTCGCAATGAATATTATATCTCATCATGAAACATAGATATGAGATGCAATATCTCGTTTTAAGAAGCGTTTGAACTCTATTGCTTCGATACGTAGACATCTGCAAAAGCTATTCCCTAGCAAGGAAGTGTCGCATTTACATTCATTTGAAGTGTAGACGAGGAATACATGATCCTTCGCAAATCATATTATATCTATACCATGAAACATAGAAATGAGATTCGATATCGCGTTTTAAGAAGCATTAGAAAGCTATTGCTACGACACGTAGATATCTGCAAACGCTATTTCCTAGCGAGGAAGTATCGCATTCACATTCATTTGAAGTGTAGACGAGGAATACATAACGCTTCGCAAATCATGTTATATCTTACCATGAAACATAGAAATGAGATGCGATATCGCGTTTTAGGAAGCAGTAGAACACTATTGCTACGATAGGTAGACATTTGCAAACGCTATTTCCCAGCAAAGAAGTGTCGCATTTACATTCATTTGAAGTGTAGACGAGGAATACATAACACTTCGCAAATCATATTATATCTCACCATGAAACATAGAAATGAGATGCGATATCGCGTTTTATGAAGCATTAGAACTCTATTGCTACGATACGTAGACATCTGCAAACGCTATTTCCTAGCGAGGAAGTGTCGCATTCACATTCATTTGAATTGTAGACGAGGAATACATAACACTTCGCAAATCATATTATATCTTACCATGAAACGTAGAAGTGAGATGCAATATAGCGTTTTTAGAATCATAAGAACTCTATTGCTACGATACGTAGACATCTGCAATCGCTATTTCCTTGCAAGGAAGTGTCGCATTAACATTCATTTGAAGTGTAGACGAGGAATACATGATACTTCGCAAATCATATTATATCTTCACATGAAACATAGAAATGAGATGCGATATCGCGTTTTAAGAAGCATTAGAACACTATTTCTACGTTAGGTAGACATTTGCAAACGCTATTTCCTAGCAAAGAAGTGTCGCATTTACATTCATTTGATGTGTAGACGAGGAATACATAACACTTCGCAAATCATATTATGTCTTACCATGAAGCATTGAAATGAGATGCGATGTCGCGTTTTAAGAAGCATTAGAACTCTATTGCTACGATACCTAGACATCTGCAGACGCTATTTCCTAGCAAGGAAGTGTCGCATTTACAATCATTTGAAGTGTAGACGAGGAATACGTGATACTTCGCAAATCATATTATATCTTACCACGAAACATAGAAATGAGATGCGATATCGCGTTTTGAGAAGCATTAGAACACTATTGCTACGACAGGTAGACATTTGCAAACGCTATTTCCTAGCAAAGAAGTGTCGCATTTACATTCATTTGAAGTGTAGACGAGGAATACATAACACATCGCAAATCATATTATATCTTATCATGAAACATAGAAATGAGATGCGATATCGCGTTTTAAGAAGCATTAGAACTCTATTGCTACGATACGTAGACAACTGCAAACGCTATTTCCTAGCGAGGAAGTGTCGCATTCACATTCATTTGAAGTGTAGACGAGGAATACATGACACTTCGCAAATCATATTATATCTTACCATGAAACATAGGAATGAGATGCGATATCGCGTTTTAAGAAGCATTAGAACACTATTGCTGCGATAGGTAGACATTTGCAAACGCTATTTCCCTGCAAGGAAGTGTCACATTTACATTCATTTGAATCGTAGACGGGGAATGCATAACACTTCGCAATGAATATTACATCTCATCATGAAACATAGATATGAGATGCAATATCTCGTTTTAAGAAGCGTTTGAACTCTATTGCTTCGATACGTAGACATCTGCAAAAGCTATTCCCTAGCAAGGAAGTGTCGCATTTACATTCATTTGAAGTGTAGACGAGGAATACATGATCCTTCGCAAATCATATTATATCTATACCATGAAACATAGAAATGAGATTCGATATCGCGTTTTAAGAAGCATTAGAAAGCTATTGCTACGACACGTAGACATCTGCAGACGCTATTTCCTAGCAAGGAAGTGTCGCATTTACATTCATTTGAAGTGTAGACGAGGAATACATGATACTTCCTCAAATCATATTATATCTATACCATGAAACATAGAAATGAGATTCGATATCGCGTTTTAAGAAGCATTAGAAAGCTATTGCTACGAAACGTAGATATCTGCAAACGCTGTTTCCTAGCGAGGAAGTATCGCATTCACATTCATTTGAAGTGTAGACGAGGAATACATAACACTTCGCAAATCATGTTATATCTTACCATGAAACATAGAAATGAGATGCGATATCGCGTTTTAAGAATCATAAGAACTCTATTGCTACGATACGTAGACATCTGCAAACGCTATTTCCTTGCATGGAAGTGTCGCATTTACATTCATTTGAAACGTAGACGAGGAATGCATAACACTTCGCAATGAATATTATATCTTATCATGAAACATAGATATGAGATGCAATATCTCGTTTTAAGAAGCATTTGAACTCTATTGCTACGATACCTAGACATCTGCAGGCGCTATTTCCTAGCAAGGAAGTGTCGCATTTACATTCATTTGAAGTGTAGACGAGGAATACATGATACTTCGCAAATCATATTATATCTATACCATGAAACATAGAAATGAGATTCGATATCGCGTTTTAAGAAGCATTAGAAAGCTACTGCTACGATACGTAGATATCTGCAAACGCTATTTCCTAGCGAGGAAGTATCGCATTCACATTCATTTGAAGTGTAGACGAGGAATACATAACACTTCGCAAATCATGTTATATCTTACCATGAAACATAGAAATGAGATGCGATATCGCGTTTTAAGAATCATATGAACTCTATTGCTACGATACGTAGACATCTGCAATCGCTATTTCCTTGCAAGGAAGTGTCGCATTTACATTCATTTGAAGTGTAGACGAGGAATACATGATACTTCGCAAATCATATTATATCTTACCATGAAACATAGAAATGAGATGCGATATCGCGTTTTAAGAAGAATTAGAACTCTATTGCTACGATACGTAGACATCTGCAAACGCTATTTCCTTGCAAGGAAGTGTCGCATTTACATTCATTTGAATCGTAGACGAGGAATACATAACACTTCGCAAATCATATTATATCTTACCATGAAGCATAGAAATGAGATGCGATATCGCGTTTTAAGTAGCATTAGAACTCTATTGCTACGATACCTAGACATCGGCAGACGCTATTTCCTAGCAAGGAAGTGTCGCATTTACATTCATTTGAAGTGTAGACGAGGAATACATGATACTTCGCAAATCATATTATATCTTACCATGAAGCATAGAAATGAGATTCGATATCGCGTTTTAAGAAGCATTAGAAAGCTATTGCTACGATACGTAGACATCTGCAAACGCTATTTCCTAGCGAGGAAGTATCGCATTCACATTCATTTGAAGTGTAGACGAGGAGTACATAACACTTCGCAAATCATGTTATATCTTACCATGAAACATAGAAATGAGATGCGATATCGCGTTTTAAGAATCATATGAACTCTATTGCCACGATACGTACACATCTGCAATCGCTATTTCCTTGCAAGGAAGTGTCGCATTTACATTCATTTGAAGAGTAGACGAGGAATACATAACACATCGCAAATCATATTATATCTTATCATGAAACATAGAAATGAGATGCGATATCGCGTTTTAAGAAGCATTAGAACTCTATTGCTACGATACGTAGACAACTGCAAACGCTATTTCCTAGCGAGGAAGTGTCGCATTCACATTCATTTGAAGTGTAGACGAGGAATACATGACACTTCGCAAATCATATTATATCTTACCATGAAACATAGAAATGAGATGCGATATCGCGTTTTAAGAAGCATTAGAGCACTATTGCTACGATAGGTAGACATTTGCAAACGCTATTTCCTAGCAAAGAAGTGTCGCATTTACATTCATTTGAAGTGTAGACGAGGAATACATAACACTTCGCAAATCATATTATATCTTACCATGAAACATAGAAATGACATGCGATATTGCGTTTTAAGAAGCATTAGAACTCTATTGCTACGATACCTAGACATCTGCAGACGCTATTTCCTAGCAAGGAAGTGTCGCATTTACATTCATTTGAAGTGTAGACGAGGAATACATGATACTTCGCAAATCATATTATATCTATACCATGAAACATAGAAATGAGATTCGATATCGCGTTTTAAGAAGCATTAGAAAGCTATTGCTACGATACGTAGATATCTGCAAACGCTATTTCCTAGCGAGGAAGTATCGCATTCACATTCATTTGAAGTGTAGACGAGGAATACATAACACTTCGCAAATCATGTTATATCTTACCATGAAACATAGAAATGAGATGCGATATCGCGTTTTAAGAATCATATGAACTCTATTGCTACGATACGTACACATCTGCAATCGCTATTTCCTTGCAAGGAAGTGTCGCATTACATTCATTTGAAGAGTAGACGAGGAATACATAACACTTCGGAAATCATATTATATCTTATCATGAAACATAGAAATGAGATGCGATATCGCGTTTTAAGAATCATATGAACTCTATTGCTACAATACGTAGACATCTGCAATCGCTATTTCCTTGCAAGGAAGTGTCGCATTTACATTCATTTGATGTGTAGGCGAGGAATACATAACACTTCGCAAATCATATTATATCTTACCATGAAACATAGAAATGAGATGCGATATCGCGTTTTAAGAAGCACTAGAACTCTATTGCTACGATACGTAGACATCTGCAAACGCTATTTCCTTGCAAGGAAGTGTCGCATTTACATTCATTTGAATCGTAGACGAGGAATACATAACACTTCGCCAATCATATTATATCTTACCATGAAGCATAGAAATGAGATGCGATATCGCGTTTTAAGAAGCATTAGAACACTATTGCTACGATAGGTAGACATTTGCAAACGCTATTTCCTAGCAAAGAAGTGTCGCATTTACATTCATTTGAAGTGTAGACGAGGAATACATAACACTTCGCAAATCATATTATATCTTACCATGAAACATAGAAATGACATGCGATATTGCGTTTTAAGAAGCATTAGAACTCTATTGCTACGATACCTAGACATCTGCAGACGCTATTTCCTAGCAAGGAAGTGTCGCATTTACATTCATTTGAAGTGTAGACGAGGAATACATGATACTTCCTCAAATCATATTATATCTATACCATGAAACATAGAAATGAGATTCGATATCGCGTTTTAAGAAGCATTAGAAAGCTATTGCTACGAAACGTAGATATCTGCAAACGCTGTTTCCAAGCGAGGAAGTATCGCATTCACATTCATTTGAAGTGTAGACGAGGAATACATAACACTTCGCAAATCATGTTATATCTTACCATGAAACATAGAAATGAGATGCGATATCGCGTTTTAAGAATCATAAGAACTCTATTGCTACGATACGTAGACATCTGCAAACGCTATTTCCTTGCATGGAAGTGTCGCATTTACATTCATTTGAAACGTAGACGAGGAATGCATAACACTTCGCAATGAATATTATATCTTATCATGAAACATAGATATGAGATGCAATATCTCGTTTTAAGAAGCATTTGAACTCTATTGCTACGATACCTAGACATCTGCAGACGCTATTTCCTAGCAAGGAAGTGTCGCATTTACATTCATTTGAAGTGTAGACGAGGAATACATGATACTTCGCAAATCATATTATATCTATACCATGAAACATAGAAATGAGATTCGATATCGCGTTTTAAGAAGCATTAGAAAGCTATTGCTACGATACGTAGATATCTGCAAACGCTATTTCCTAGCGAGGAAGTATCGCATTCATATTCATTTGAAGTGTAGACGAGGAATACATAACACTTCGCAAATCATGTTATATCTTACCATGAAACATAGAAATGAGATGCGATATCGCGTTTTAAGAATCATATGAACTCTATTGCTACGATACGTAGACATCTGCAATCGCTATTTCCTTGCAAGGAAGTGTCGCATTTACATTCATTTGAAGTGTAGACAAGGAATACATATCACTTCGCAAATCATATTATATCTTATCATGAAACATAGAAATGAGATGCGATATCGCGTTTTAAGTAGCATTAGAACTCTATTGCTACGATACCTAGACATCGGCAGACGCTATTTCCTAGCAAGGAAGTGTCGCATTTACATTCATTTGAAGTGTAGACGAGGAATACATGATACTTCGCAAATCATATTATATCTTACCATGAAGCATAGAAATGAGATTCGATATCGCGTTTTAAGAAGCATTAGAAAGCTATTGCTACGATACGTAGACATCTGCAAACGCTATTTCCTAGCGAGGAAGTATCGCATTCACATTCATTTGAAGTGTAGACGAGGAGTACATAACACTTCGCAAATCATGTTATATCTTACCATGAAACATAGAAATGAGATGCGATATCGCGTTTTAAGAATCATATGAACTCTATTGCCACGATACGTACACATCTGCAATCGCTATTTCCTTGCAAGGAAGTGTCGCATTTACATTCATTTGAAGAGTAGACGAGGAATACATAACACTTCGCAAATCATATTATATCTTATCATGAAACATAGAAATGAGATGCGATATCGCGTTTTAAGAAGCATTAGAACTCTATTGCTACGATACGTAGACAACTGCAAACGCTATTTCCTAGCGAGGAAGTGTCGCATTCACATTCATTTGAAGTGTAGACGAGGAATACATGACACTTCGCAAATCATATTATATCTTACCATGAAACATAGAAATGAGATGCGATATCGCGTTTTAAGAAGCATTAGAACACTATTGCTACGATGGGTAGACATTTGCAAACGCTATTTCCTAGCAAAGAAGTGTCGCATTTACATTCATTTGAAGTGTATACGAGGAATACATAACACTTCGCAAATCATATTATATCTTACCATGAAACATAGAAATGACATGCGATATTGCGTTTTAAGAAGCATTAGAACTCTATTGCTACGATACCTAGACATCTGCAGACGCTATTTACTAGCAAGGAAGTGTCGCATTTACATTCATTTGAAGTGTAGACGAGGAATACATGATACTTCGCAAATCATATTATATCTATACCATGAAACATAGAAATGAGATTCGATATCGCGTTTTAAGAAGCATTAGAAAGCTATTGCTACGATACGTAGATATCTGCAAACGCTATTTCCTAGCGAGGAAGTGTCGCATTCACATTCATTTGAAGTGTAGACGAGGAATACATAACACTTCGCAAATCATATTATATCTTACCATGAAACATAGAAATGAGATGCGATATCGCGTTTTAAGAAGCATTAGAACACCATTGCTGCGATAGGTAGACATTTGCAAACGCTATTTCCCTGCAAGGAAGTGTCACATTTACATTCATTTGAATCGTAGACGGGGAATGCATAACACTTCGCAATGAATATTATATCTCATCATGAAACATAGATATGAGATGCAATATCTCGTTTTAAGAAGCGTTTGAACTCTATTGCTTCGATACGTAGACATCTGCAAAAGCTATTCCCTAGCAAGGAAGTGTCGCATTTACATTCATTTGAAGTGTAGACGAGGAATACATGATCCTTCGCAAATCATATTATATCTATACCATGAAACATAGAAATGAGATTCGATATCGCGTTTTAAGAAGCATTAGAAAGCTATTGCTACGACACGTAGATATCTGCAAACGCTATTTCCTAGCGAGGAAGTATCGCATTCACAATCATTTGAAGTGTAGACGAGGAATACATAACACTTCGCAAATCATGTTATATCTTACCATGAAACATAGAAATGAGATGCGATATCGCGTTTTAAGAATCATATGAACTCTATTGCTACAATACGTAGACATCTGCAATCGCTATTTCCTTGCAAGGAAGTGTCGCATTTACATTCATTTGATGTGTAGGCGAGGAATACATAACACTTCGCAAATCATATTATATCTTACCATGAAACATAGAAATGAGATGCGATATCGCGTTTTAAGAAGCATTAGAACTCTATTGCTACGATACGTAGACATCTGCAAACGCTATTTCCTTGCAAGGAAGTGTTGCATTTACATTCATTTGAATCGTAGACGAGGAATACATAACACTTCGCAAATCATATTATATCTTACCATGAAGCATAGAAATGAGATGCGATATCGCGTTTTAAGTAGCATTAGAACTCTATTGCTACGATACCTAGACATCGGCAGACGCTACTTCCTAGCAAGGAAGTGTCGCATTTACATTCATTTGAAGTGTAGACGAGGAATACATGATACTTCGCAAATCATATTATATCTTACCATGAAACATAGAAATGAGATGCGATATCGCGTTTTAAGAAGCATTAGAAAGCTATTGCTACGATACGTAGATATCTGCAAACGCTATTTCCTAGCGAGGAAGTATCGCATTCACATTCATTTGAAGTGTAGACGAGGAATACATGACACCTCGCAAATCATATTATATCTTACCATGAAACATAGAAATGAGATGCGATATCGCGTTTTAAGAAGCATTAGAACACTATTGCTACGATAGGTAGACATTTGCAAACGCTATTTCCTAGCAAAGAAGTGTCGCATTTACATTCATTTGAAGTGTAGACGAGGAATACATAACACTTCGCAAATCATATTATATCTTACCATGAAACATAGAAATGACATGCGATATTGCGTTTTAAGAAGCATTAGAACTCTATTGCTACGATACCTAGACATCTGCAGACGCTATTTCCTAGCAAGGAAGTGTCGCATTTACATTCATTTGAAGTGTAGACGAGGAATACATGATACTTCCTCAAATCATATTATATCTATACCATGAAACATAGAAATGAGATTCGATATCGCGTTTTAAGAAGCATTAGAAAGCTATTGCTACGAAACGTAGATATCTGCAAACGCTGTTTCCTAGCGAGTAAGTATCGCATTCACATTCATTTGAAGTGTAGACGAGGAATACATAACACTTCGCAAATCATGTTATATCTTACCATGAAACATAGAAATGAGATGCGATATCGCGTTTTAAGAATCATATGAACTCTATTGCTACGATACGTAGACATCTGCAATCGCTATTTCCTTGCAAGGAAGTGTCGCATTTACTTTCATTTGAAATGTAGACGAGGAATACATAACACTTCGCAAATCATATTATATCTTACCATGAAACATAGAAATGAGATGCGATATCGCGTTTTAAGAAGCATTAGAACACTATTGCTACGATAGGTAGACATTTGCAAACGCTATTTCCTAGCAAAGAAGTGTCGCATTTACATTCATTTGAAGTGTAGGCGAGGAATACATAACACTTCGCAAATCATATTATATCTTACCATGAAACATAGAAATGAGATGCGATATCGCGTTTTAAGAAGCATTAGAACTCTATTGCTACGATACGTAGACATCTGCAAACGCTATTTCCCTGCAAGGAAGTGTCACATTTACATTCATTTGAATCGTAGACGGGGAATGCATAACACTTCGCAATGAATATTATATCTCATCATGAAACATAGATATGAGATGCAATATCTCGTTTTAAGAAGCGTTTGAACTCTATTGCTTCGATACGTAGACATCTGCAAAAGCTATTTCCTAGCAAGGAAGTGTCGCATTTACATTCATTTGAAGTGTAGACGAGGAATACATGATCCTTCGCAAATCATATTATATCTATACCATGAAACATAGAAATGAGATTCGATGTCGCGTTTTAAGAAGCATTAGAAAGCTATTGCTACGACACGTAGATATCTGCAAACGCTATTTCCTAGCGAGGAAGTATCGCATTCACATTCATTTGAAGTGTAGACGAGGAATACATAACACTTCGCAAATCATGTTATATCTTACCATGAAACATAGAAATGAGATGCGAGATCGCGTTTTAAGAATCATATGAACTCTATTGCTACGATACGTAGACATCTGCAATCGCTATTTCCTTGCAAGGAAGTGTCGCATTTACATTCATTTGAAGTGTAGGCGAGGAATACATAACACTTCGCAAATCATATTACATCTTACCATGAAACATAGAAATGACATGCGATATTGCGTTTTAAGAAGCATTAGAACTCTATTGCTACGATACCTAGACATCGGCAGACGCTATTTCCTAGCAAGGAAGTGTCGCATTTACATTCATTTGAAGTGTAGACGAGGAATACATGATACTTCGCAAATCATATTATATCTTACCATGAAACATAGAAATGAGATTCGATATCGCGTTTTAAGAAGCATTAGAAAGCTATTGCTACGATGCGTAGACATCTGCAAACGCTATTTCCTAGCGAGGAAGTATCGCATTCACATTCATTTGAAGTGTAGACGAGGAGTACATAACACTTCGCAAATCATGTTATATCTTACCATGAAACATAGAAATGAGATGCGATATCGCGTTTTAAGAATCATATGAACTCTATTGCCACGATACGTACACATCTGCAATCGCTATTTCCTTGCAAGGAAGTGTCGCATTTACATTCATTTGAAGAGTAGACGAGGAATACATAACACTTCGCAAATCATATTATATCTTTCCATGAAGCATAGAAATGAGATGCGATATCGCGTTTTAAGTAGCATTCGAACTCTATTGCTACGATACCTAGACATCGGCAGACGCTATTTCCTAGCAAGGAAGTGTCGCATTTACATTCATTTGAAGTGTAGACGAGGAATACATGATACTTCGCAAATCATATTATATCTTACCATGAAACATAGAAATGAGATGCGATATCGCGTTTTAAGAAGCATTAGAACACTACTGCTACGATAGGTAGACATTTGCAAACGCTATTTCCTAGCAAAGAAGTGTCGCATTTACAATAATTTGAAGTGTAGACGAGGAATACATAACACTTCGCAAATCATATTATATCTTACCATGAAACATAGAAATGAGATGCGATATCGCGTTTTAAGAAGCATTAGAACCCTATTGCTACGATACGTAGACATCTGCAAACGTTATTTCCTTGCATGGAAGTGTCGCATTTACATTCATTTTAAACGTAGACGAGGAATGCATAACACTTCGCAATCAATATTATACCTTATAATGAAACATAGATATGAGATGCAATATCTCGTTTTAAGAAGCATTTGAACTCTATTGCTACGATACCTAGACATCTGCAGACGCTATTTCCTAGCAAGGAAGTGTCGCTTTTACATTCATTTGAAGTGTAGACAAGGAATACATGATACATCGCAAATCATATTATATCTATACCATGAAACATAGAAATGAGATTCGATATCGCGTTTTAAGAATCATTAGAAAGCTATTGCTACGATACGTAGATATGTGCAAACGTTATTTCCTAGCGAGGAAGTATCGCATTCACATTCATTTGAAGTGTAGACGAGGAATACATAACACTTCGCAAATCATGTTATATCTTACCATGAAACATAGAAATGAGATGCGATATCGCGTTTTAAGAATCATGTGAACACTATTGCTACGATACGTAGACATCTGCAATCGCTATTTCCTTGCAAGGAAGTGTCGCATTTACATTCATTTGAAGTGTAGGCGAGGAATACATAACACTTCCCAAATCATATTATATCTTACCATGAAACATAGAAATGAGATGCGATATCGCGTTTTAAGAAGCATTAGAAAGCTATTGCTACGATACGTAGACATCTGCAATCGCTATTTCCTTGCAAGGAAGTGTCGCATTTACATTCATTTGAAGTGTAGGCGAGGAATACATAACACTTCGCAAATCATATTATATCTTACCATGAAACACAGAAATGAGATGCGATATCGCGTTTTAAGAAGCATTAGAACTCTATTGCTACGGTACGTAGACATCTGCAAACGCTATTTCCTTGCAAGGAAGTGTCGCATTTACATTCATTTGAATCGTAGACGAGGAATACATAACACTTCGCAAATCATATTATATCTTACCATGAAGCATAGAAATGAGATGCGATATCGCGTTTTAAGTAGCATTAGAACTCTATTGCTACGATACCTAGACATCGGCAGACGCTAGTTCCTAGCAAGGAAGTGTCGTATTTACATTCATTTGAAGTGTAGACGAGGAATACATGATACTTCGCAAATCATATTATATCTTACCATAAAACATAGAAATGAGATGCGATATCGCGTTTTAAGAAGCATTAGAACCCTATTGCTACGATACGTAGACATCTGCAAACGCTATTTCCTTGCAAGGAAGTGTCGCATTTACATTCATTTGAAGTGTAGACGAGGAATACATAACACTTCGCAAATCATATTATATCTTATCATGAAACATAGAAATGAGATGCAATATCTCGTTTTAAGAATCATATGAACTCTATTGCTACGATATGTAGACATCTGCAGACGCTATTGCGTAGCAAGGAAGTGTCGCATTTACATTCATTTGAAGTGTAGACGAGGAATACGTGATACTTCGCAAATCATATTATATCTTACCATGAAACATAGAAATGAGATGCGATATCGCGTTTTAAGAAGCATTAGAAAGCTATTGCTACGATACGTAGATATCTGCAAACGCTATTTCCTAGCGAGGAAGTATCGCATTCACATTCATTTGAAGTGTAGACGAGGAATACATGACACTTCGCAATTCATATTATATCTTACCATGAAACATAGAAATGAGATGCGATATCGCGTTTTAAGAAGCATTGGAACACTATTGCTACGATAGGTAGACATTTGCAAACGCTATTTCCTAGCAAAGAAGTGGCGCATTTACATTCATTTGCAGTGTAGACGAGGAATACATAACACTTCGCAAATCATATTATATCTTACCATGAAACATAGAAATGACATGCGATATTGCGTTTTAAGAAGCATTAGAACTCTATTGCTACGATACCTAGACATCTGCAGACGCTATTTCCTAGCAAGGAAGTGTCGCATTTACATTCATTTGAAGTGTAGACGAGGAATACATGATACTTCGCAAATCATATTATATCTATACCATGAAACAAAACATGAGATTCGATTTCGCGTTATAAGAAGCATTAGAAAGCTATTGCTACGATACGTAGATATCTGCAAACGCTATTTCCTAGCGAGGAAGTATCGCATTCACATTCATTTGAAGTGTAGACGAGGAATACATAACACTTCGCAAATCATGTTATATCTTACCATGAAACATAGAAATGACATGCGATATTGCGTTTTAAGAAGCATTAGAACTCTATTGCTACGATACCTAGACATCTGCAGACGCTATTTCCTTGCAAGGAAATGTCGCATTTACATTCATTTGAAGTGTAGACGAGGAATACATGACACTTCGCAAATCATATTATATCTTACCATGAAGCATAGAAATGAGATGCGATATCGCGTTTTAAGTAGCATTAGAACTCTATTGCTACGATACCTAGACATCGGCAGACGCTAGTTCCTAGCAAGGAAGTGTCGTATTTACATTCATTTGAAGTGTAGACGAGGAATACATGATACTTCGCAAATCATATTATATCTTATCATGAAACATAGAAATGAGATGCAATATCTCGTTTTAAGAATCATATGAACTCTATTGCTACGATATGTAGACATCTGCAGACGCTATTGCGTAGCAAGGAAGTGTCGCATTTACATTCATTTGAAGTGTAGACGAGGAATACGTGATACTTCGCAAATCATATTATATCTTACCATGAAACATAGAAATGAGATGCGATATCGCGTTTTAAGAAGCATTAGAAAGCTATTGCTACGATACGTAGATATCTGCAAACGCTATTTCCTAGCGAGGAAGTATCGCATTCACATTCATTTGAAGTGTAGACGAGGAATACATGACACTTCGCAATTCATATTATATCTTACCATGAAACATAGAAATGAGATTCGATATCGCGTTTTAAGAAGCATTAGAAAGCTATTGCTACGATGCGTAGACATCTGCAAACGCTATTTCCTAGCGAGGAAGTATCGCATTCACATTCATTTGAAGTGTAGACGAGGAGTACATAACACTTCGCAAATCATGTTATATCTTACCATGAAACATAGAAATGAGATGCGATATCGCGTTTTAAGAATCATATGAACTCTATTGCCACGATACGTACACATCTGCAATCGCTATTTCCTTGCAAGGAAGTGTCGCATTTACATTCATTTGAAGAGTAGACGAGGAATACATAACACTTCGCAAATCATATTATATCTTTCCATGAAGCATAGAAATGAGATGCGATATCGCGTTTTAAGTAGCATTCGAACTCTATTGCTACGATACCTAGACATCGGCAGACGCTATTTCCTAGCAAGGAAGTGTCGCATTTACATTCATTTGAAGTGTAGACGAGGAATACATGATACTTCGCAAATCATATTATATCTTACCATGAAACATAGAAATGAGATGCGATATCGCGTTTTAAGAAGCATTAGAACACTACTGCTACGACAGGTAGACATTTGCAAACGCTATTTCCTAGCAAAGAAGTGTCGCATTTACATTAATTTGAAGTGTAGACGAGGAATACATAACACTTCGCAAATCATATTATATCTTACCATGAAACATAGAAATGAGATGCGATATCGCGTTTTAAGAAGCATTAGAACCCTATTGCTACGATACGTAGACATCTGCAAACGTTATTTCCTTGCATGGAAGTGTCGCATTTACATTCATTTTAAACGTAGACGAGGAATGCATAACACTTCGCAATCAATATTATACCTTATAATGAAACATAGATATGAGATGCAATATCTCGTTTTAAGAAGCATTTGAACTCTATTGCTACGATACCTAGACATCTGCAGACGCTATTTCCTAGCAAGGAAGTGTCGCATTTACATTCATTTGAAGTGTAGACAAGGAATACATGATACATCGCAAATCATATTATATCTATACCATGAAACATAGAAATGAGATTCGATATCGCGTTTTAAGAATCATTAGAAAGCTATTGCTACGATACGTAGATATGTGCAAACGTTATTTCCTAGCGAGGAAGTATCGCATTCACATTCATTTGAAGTGTAGACGAGGAATACATAACACTTCGCAAATCATGTTATATCTTACCATGAAACATAGAAATGAGATGCGATATCGCGTTTTAAGAATCATGTGAACACTATTGCTACGATACGTAGACATCTGCAATCGCTATTTCCTTGCAAGGAAGTGTCGCATTTACATTCATTTGAAGTGTAGGCGAGGAATACATAACACTTCCCAAATCATATTATATCTTACCATGAAACATAGAAATGAGATGCGATATCGCGTTTTAAGAAGCATTAGAAAGCTATTGCTACGATACGTAGACATCTGCAATCGCTATTTCCTTGCAAGGAAGTGTCGCATTTACATTCATTTGAAGTGTAGGCGAGGAATACATAACACTTCGCAAATCATATTATATCTTACCATGAAACACAGAAATGAGATGCGATATCGCGTTTTAAGAAGCATTAGAACTCTATTGCTACGGTACGTAGACATCTGCAAACGCTATTTCCTTGCAAGGAAGTGTCGCATTTACATTCATTTGAATCGTAGACGAGGAATACATAACACTTCGCAAATCATATTATATCTTACCATGAAGCATAGAAATGAGATGCGATATCGCGTTTTAAGTAGCATTAGAACTCTATTGCTACGATACCTAGACATCGGCAGACGCTAGTTCCTAGCAAGGAAGTGTCGTATTTACATTCATTTGAAGTGTAGACGAGGAATACATGATACTTCGCAAATCATATTATATCTTACCATAAAACATAGAAATGAGATGCGATATCGCGTTTTAAGAAGCATTAGAACCCTATTGCTACGATACGTAGACATCTGCAAACGCTATTTCCTTGCAAGGAAGTGTCGCATTTACATTCATTTGAAGTGTAGACGAGGAATACATAACACTTCGCAAATCATATTATATCTTATCATGAAACATAGAAATGAGATGCAATATCTCGTTTTAAGAATCATATGAACTCTATTGCTACGATATGTAGACATCTGCAGACGCTATTGCGTAGCAAGGAAGTGTCGCATTTACATTCATTTGAAGTGTAGACGAGGAATACGTGATACTTCACAAATCATATTATATCTTACCATGAAACATAGAAATGAGATGCGATATCGCGTTTTAAGAAGCATTAGAAAGCTATTGCTACGATACGTAGATATCTGCAAACGCTATTTCCTAGCGAGGAAGTATCGCATTCACATTCATTTGAAGTGTAGACGAGGAATACATGACACTTCGCAATTCATATTATATCTTACCATGAAACATAGAAATGAGATGCGATATCGCGTTTTAAGAAGCATTGGAACACTATTGCTACGATAGGTAGACATTTGCAAACGCTATTTCCTAGCAAAGAAGTGGCGCATTTACATTCATTTGCAGTGTAGACGAGGAATACATAACACTTCGCAAATCATATTATATCTTACCATGAAACATAGAAATGACATGCGATATTGCGTTTTAAGAAGCATTAGAACTCTATTGCTACGATACCTAGACATCTGCAGACGCTATTTCCTAGCAAGGAAGTGTCGCATTTACATTCATTTGAAGTGTAGACGAGGAATACATGATACTTCGCAAATCATATTATATCTATACCATGAAACAAAACATGAGATTCGATTTCGCGTTATAAGAAGCATTAGAAAGCTATTGCTACGATACGTAGATATCTGCAAACGCTATTTCCTAGCGAGGAAGTATCGCATTCACATTCATTTGAAGTGTAGACGAGGAATACATAACACTTCGCAAATCATGTTATATCTTACCATGAAACATAGAAATGACATGCGATATTGCGTTTTAAGAAGCATTAGAACTCTATTGCTACGATACCTAGACATCTGCAGACGCTATTTCCTTGCAAGGAAATGTCGCATTTACATTCATTTGAAGTGTAGACGAGGAATACATGACACTTCGCAAATCATATTATATCTTACCATGAAGCATAGAAATGAGATGCGATATCGCGTTTTAAGTAGCATTAGAACTCTATTGCTACGATACCTAGACATCGGCAGACGCTAGTTCCTAGCAAGGAAGTGTCGTATTTACATTCATTTGAAGTGTAGACGAGGAATACATGATACTTCGCAAATCATATTATATCTTACCATAAAACATAGAAATGAGATGCGATATCGCGTTTTAAGAAGCATTAGAACCCTATTGCTACGATACGTAGACATCTGCAAACGCTATTTCCTTGCAAGGAAGTGTCGCATTTACATTCATTTGAAGTGTAGACGAGGAATACATAACACTTCGCAAATCATATTATATCTTATCATGAAACATAGAAATGAGATGCAATATCTCGTTTTAAGAATCATACGAACTCTATTGCTACGATATGTAGACATCTGCAGACGCTATTGCGTAGCAAGGAAGTGTCGCATTTACATTCATTTGAAGTGTAGACGAGGAATACGTGATACTTCGCAAATCATATTATATCTTATCATGAAACATAGAAATGAGATGCAATATCTCGTTTTAAGAATCATATGAACTCTATTGCTACGATATGTAGACATCTGCAGACGCTATTGCGTAGCAAGGAAGTGTCGCATTTACATTCATTTGAAGTGTAGACGAGGAATACGTGATACTTCGCAAATCATATTATATCTTACCATGAAACATAGAAATGAGATGCGATATCGCGTTTTAAGAAGCATTAGAAAGCTATTGCTACGATACGTAGATATCTGCAAACGCTATTTCCTAGCGAGGAAGTATCGCATTCACATTCATTTGAAGTGTAGACGAGGAATACATGACACTTCGCAATTCATATTATATCTTACCATGAAACATAGAAATGAGATGCGATATCGCGTTTTAAGAAGCATTGGAACACTATTGCTACGATAGGTAGACATTTGCAAACGCTATTTCCTAGCAAAGAAGTGGCGCATTTACATTCATTTGCAGTGTAGACGAGGAATACATAACACTTCGCAAATCATATTATATCTTACCATGAAACATAGAAATGACATGCGATATTGCGTTTTAAGAAGCATTAGAACTCTATTGCTACGATACCTAGACATCTGCAGACGCTATTTCCTAGCAAGGAAGTGTCGCATTTACATTCATTTGAAGTGTAGACGAGGAATACATGATACTTCGCAAATCATATTATATCTATACCATGAAACAAAACATGAGATTCGATTTCGCGTTATAAGAAGCATTAGAAAGCTATTGCTACGATACGTAGATATCTGCAAACGCTATTTCCTAGCGAGGAAGTATCGCATTCACATTCATTTGAAGTGTAGACGAGGAATACATAACACTTCGCAAATCATGTTATATCTTACCATGAAACATAGAAATGACATGCGATATTGCGTTTTAAGAAGCATTAGAACTCTATTGCTACGATACCTAGACATCTGCAGACGCTATTTCCTTGCAAGGAAATGTCGCATTTACATTCATTTGAAGTGTAGACGAGGAATACATGACACTTCGCAAATCATATTATATCTTACCATGAAGCATAGAAATGAGATGCGATATCGCGTTTTAAGTAGCATTAGAACTCTATTGCTACGATACCTAGACATCGGCAGATGCTAGTTCCTAGCAAGGAAGTGTCGTATTTACATTCATTTGAAGTGTAGACGAGGAATACATGATACTTCGCAAATCATATTATATCTTACCATAAAACATAGAAATGAGATGCGATATCGCGTTTTAAGAAGCATTAGAACCCTATTGCTACGATACGTAGACATCTGCAAACGCTATTTCCTTGCAAGGAAGTGTCGCATTTACATTCATTTGAAGTGTAGACGAGGAATACATAACACTTCGCAAATCATATTATATCTTATCATGAAACATAGAAATGAGATGCAATATCTCGTTTTAAGAATCATACGAACTCTATTGCTACGATATGTAGACATCTGCAGACGCTATTGCGTAGCAAGGAAGTGTCGCATTTACATTCATTTGAAGTGTAGACGAGGAATACGTGATACTTCGCAAATCATATTATATCTTACCATGAAACATAGAAATGAGATGCGATATCGCGTTTTAAGAAGCATTAGAAAGCTATTGCTACGATACGTAGATATCTGCAAACGCTATTTCCTAGCGAGGAAGTATCGCATTCACATTCATTTGAAGTGTAGACGAGGAATACATGACACTTCGCAATTCATATTATATCTTACCATGAAACATAGAAATGAGATGCGATATCGCGTTTTAAGAAGCATTGGAACACTATTGCTACGATAGGTAGACATTTGCAAACGCTATTTCCTAGCAAAGAAGTGGCGCATTTACATTCATTTGCAGTGTAGACGAGGAATACATAACACTTCGCAAATCATATTATATCTTACCATGAAACATAGAAATGACATGCGATATTGCGTTTTAAGAAGCATTAGAACTCTATTGCTACGATACCTAGACATCTGCAGACGCTATTTCCTAGCAAGGAAGTGTCGCATTTACATTCATTTGAAGTGTAGACGAGGAATACATGATACTTCGCAAATCATATTATATCTATACCATGAAACAAAACATGAGATTCGATTTCGCGTTATAAGAAGCATTAGAAAGCTATTGCTACGATACGTAGATATCTGCAAACGCTATTTCCTAGCGAGGAAGTATCGCATTCACATTCATTTGAAGTGTAGACGAGGAATACATAACACTTCGCAAATCATGTTATATCTTACCATGAAACATAGAAATGAGATGCGATATCGCGTTTTAAGAATCATATGAACTCTATTGCTACGATACGTAGACATCTGCAATCGCTATTTCCTTGCAAGGAAGTGTCGCATTTGCTTTCATTTGAAATGTAGACGAGGAATACATAGCACTTCGCAAATCATATTATATCTTACCATGAAACATAGAAATGAGATGCGATATCGCGTTTTAAGAAGCATTAGAACACTATTGCTGCGATAGGTAGACATTTGCAAACGCTATTTCCTAGCAAGGAAGTGTCGCATTTACATTCATTTGAAGCGTAGACGAGGAATACATAACACTTCGCAAATCATATTATATCTTACCATGAAACATAGAAATGACATGCGATATTGCGTTTTAAGAAGCATTAGAACTCTATTGCTACGATACCTAGACATCTGCAGACGCTATTTCCTTGCAAGGAAATGTCGCATTTACATTCATTTGAAGTGTAGACGAGGAATACATGACACTTCGCAAATCATATTATATCTTACCATGAAACATAGAAATGAGATGCGATATCGCGTTTTAAGAAGCATTAGAACACTATTGCTACGATAGGTAGACATTTGCAAACGCTATTTCCTAGCAAAGAAGTGTCGCATTTACATTCATTTGAAGTGTAGGCGAGGAATACATAACACTTCGCAAATCATATTACATCTTACCATGAAACATAGAAATGAGATGCGATATCGCGTTTTAAGAAGCATTAGAACTCTATTGCTACGATACGTAGACATCTGCAAACGCTATTTCCCTGCAAGGAAGTGTCACATTTACATTCATTTGAATCGTAGACGGGGAATGCATAACACTTCGCAATGAATATTATATCTCATCATGAAACATAGATATGAGATGCAATATCTCGTTTTAAGAAGCGTTTGAACTCTATTGCTTCGATACGTAGACATCTGCAAAGCTATTTCCTAGCAAGGAAGTGTCGCATTTACATTCATTTGAAGTGTAGAAGAGGAATACATGATCCTTCGCAAATCATATTATATCTATACCATGAAACATAGAAATGAGATTCGATGTCGCGTTTTAAGAAGCAATAGAAAGCTATTGCTATGATACGTAGACATCTGCAAACGCTATTTCCTAGCGAGGAAGTATCGCATTCACATTCATTTGAAGTGTAGACGTGGAGTACATAACACTTCGCAAATCATGTTATATCTTACCATGAAACATAGAAATGAGATGCGATATCGCGTTCTAAGAATCATATGAACTCTATTGCCACGATACGTACACATCTGCAATCGCTATTTCCTTGCAAGGAAGTGTCGCATTTACATTCATTTGAAGAGTAGACGAGGAATACATAACACTTCGCAAATCATATTATATCTTTCCATGAAGCATAGAAATGAGATGCGATATCGCGTTTTAAGTAGCATTCGAACTCTATTGCTACGATACCTAGACATCGGCAGACGCTATTTCCTAGCAAGGAAGTGTCGCATTTACATTCATTTGAAGTGTAGACGAGGAATACATAACACTTCGCAAATCATATTATATCTTATCATGAAACATAGAAATGAGATGCAATATCTCGTTTTAAGAATCATATGAACTCTATTGCTACGATATGTAGACATCTGCAGACGCTATTGCGTAGCAAGGAAGTGTCGCATTTACATTCATTTGAAGTGTAGACGAGGAATACGTGATACTTCGCAAATCATATTATATCTTACCATGAAACATAGAAATGAGATGCGATATCGCGTTTTAAGAAGCATTAGAAAGCTATTGCTACGATACGTAGATATCTGCAAACGCTATTTCCTAGCGAGGAAGTATCGCATTCACATTCATTTGAAGTGTAGACGAGGAATACATGACACTTCGCAATTCATATTATATCTTACCATGAAACATAGAAATGAGATGCGATATCGCGTTTTAAGAAGCATTGGAACACTATTGCTACGATAGGTAGACATTTGCAAACGCTATTTCCTAGCAAAGAAGTGGCGCATTTACATTCATTTGCAGTGTAGACGAGGAATACATAACACTTCGCAAATCATATTATATCTTACCATGAAACATAGAAATGACATGCGATATTGCGTTTTAAGAAGCATTAGAACTCTATTGCTACGATACCTAGACATCTGCAGACGCTATTTCCTAGCAAGGAAGTGTCGCATTTACATTCATTTGAAGTGTAGACGAGGAATACATGATACTTCGCAAATCATATTATATCTATACCATGAAACAAAACATGAGATTCGATTTCGCGTTATAAGAAGCATTAGAAAGCTATTGCTACGATACGTAGATATCTGCAAACGCTATTTCCTAGCGAGGAAGTATCGCATTCACATTCATTTGAAGTGTAGACGAGGAATACATAACACTTCGCAAATCATGTTATATCTTACCATGAAACATAGAAATGAGATGCGATATCGCGTTTTAAGAATCATATGAACTCTATTGCTACGATACGTAGACATCTGCAATCGCTATTTCCTTGCAAGGAAGTGTCGCATTTACTTTCATTTGAAATGTAGACGAGGAATACATAGCACTTCGCAAATCATATTATATCTTACCATGAAACATAGAAATGAGATGCGATATCGCGTTTTAAGAAGCATTAGAACACTATTGCTGCGATAGGTAGACATTTGCAAACGCTATTTCCTAGCAAGGAAGTGTCGCATTTACATTCATTTGAAGCGTAGACGAGGAATACATAACACTTCGCAAATCATATTATATCTTACCATGAAACATAGAAATGAGATGCGATATTGCGTTTTAAGAATCATATGAACACTATTGCTACGATACGTAGACATCTGCAGTCGCTATTTCCTTGCAAGGAAGTGTCGCATTTACATTCATTTGAAGTGTAGGCGAGGAATACATAACACTTCCCAAATCATATTATATCTTACCATGAAACATAGAAATGAGATGCGATATCGCGTTTTAAGAAGCATTAGAAAGCTATTGCTACGATACGTAGACATCTGCAATCGCTATTTCCTTGCAAGGAAGTGTCGCATTTACATTCATTTGAAGTGTAGGCGAGGAATACATAACACTTCGCAAATCATATTATATCTTACCATGAAACATAGAAATGAGATGCGATATCGCGTTTTAAGAAGCATTAGAACTCTATTGCTACGGTACGTAGACATCTGCAAACGCTATTTCCTTGCAAGGAAGTGCCGCATTTACATTCATTTGAATCGTAGACGAGGAATACATAACACTTCGCAAATCATATTATATCTTACCATGAAGCATAGAAATGAGATGCGATATCGCGTTTTAAGTAGCATTAGAACTCTATTGCTACGATACCTAGACATCGGCAGACGCTAGTTCCTAGCAAGGAAGTGTCGTATTTACATTCATTTGAAGTGTAGACGAGGAATACATGATACTTCGCAAATCGTAATATATCTTACCATAAAACATAGAAATGAGATGCGATATCGCGTTTTAAGAAGCATTAGAACCCTATTGCTACGATACGTAGACATCTGCAAACGCTATTTCCTTGCAAGGAAGAGTCGCATTTACATTCATTTGAAGTGTAGACGAGGAATACATAACACTTCGCAAATCATATTATATCTTATCATGAAACATAGAAATGAGATGCAATATCTCGTTTTAAGAATCATATGAACTCTATTGCTACGATACGTAGACATCTGCAGACGCTATTGCGTAGCAAGGAAGTGTCGCATTTACGTTCATTTGAAGTGTAGACGAGGAATACGTGATACTTCGCAAATCATATTATATCTTACCATGAAACATAGAGATGAGATGCGATATCGCGTTTTAAGAAGCATTTGAACTCTATTGCTTCGATACGTAGACATCTGCAAACGCTATTTCCTTGCAAGGAAGTGTCGCATTTACATTCATTTGAATCGTAGACGAGGAATGCATAACACTTCGCAACGAATATTATATCTTATCATCAAACATAGATATGAGATGCAATATCTCGTTTTAAGGAGCATTAGAAAGCTATTGCTACGATACGTAGACATCTGCAAACGCTATTTCCTAGCGAGGAAGTATCGCATTCACATTCATTTGATGTGTAGACGAGGAATACATAACACTTCGCAAATCATGTTATATCTTACCATGAAACATAGAAATGAGATGCGATATCGCGTTCTAAGAATCATTTGAACTCTATTGCTACGATACGTAGACATCTGCAATCGCTATTTCCTTGCAAGGAAGTGTCGCATTTACATTCATTTGAAGTGTAGACGAGGAATACATAACACTTCGCAAATCATATTATATCTTACCATGAAACATAGAAATGAGATGCGATATCGCGTTTTGAGAAGCATTAGAACCCTATTGCTACGATAGGTAGACATTTGCAAACGCTATTTCCTAGCAAAGAAGTGTAGCATTTACATTCATTTGAAGTGTAGACGAGGAATACATAACACTTCGCAAATCATATTATATCTTATCATGAAACATAGAAATGAGATGCGATATCGCGTTTTAAGAAGCATTAGAACTCTATTGCCACGATACGTACACATCTGCAATCGCTATTTCCTTGCAAGGAAGTGTCGCATTCACATTCATTTGAAGAGTAGACGAGGAATACATAACACTTCGCAAATCATATTATATCTTTCCATGAAGCATAGAAATGAGATGCGATATCGCGTTTTAAGTAGCATTAGAACTCTATTGCTACGATACCTAGACATCGGCAGACGCTATTTCCTAGCAAGGAAGTGTCGCATTTACATTCATTTGAAGTGTAGACGAGGAATACATGATACTTCGCAAATCATATTATATCTTACCATGAAACATAGAAATGAGATGCGATATCGCGTTTTAAGAAGCATTAGAACACTATTGCTACGATAGGTAGACATTTGCAAACGCTATTTCCTAGCAAAGAAGTGTCGCATTTACATTCATTTGAAGTGTAGACGAGGAATACATAACACTTCGCAAATCATATTATATCTTACCATG